>NC_053155.1:149154766-149247266 GCF_016835505.1 Polypterus senegalus
TAGAATGATATTTAAACTCTTATTCAAAAAATCTTTTTCTGTAACATTTCCTTAGTAATTTAACATCTAGATTAGATTGAGAAATAGAAATATTATTTTCCTGAAAACACTGCAAAATGATTATTAGTTACATGCATTTATGCATATGCTATGAAAGTTATAAAAGACAAAATGTTTAACTAGTTGTTTGTCAGGTATAACTCATCAACTTATGTTACTGGTCTAAACAGTTTTATGTAAAATAATATTCTTAAATGTATTTGAATTTAATAAGACTGTTAAATAATTAAAAATTTTCACACATCTTTTTTTTATACTGTATATTTCACACATTCTGTACTATAAAATGTATGTTTAATTACTGTATATTGCTTTTGTAGCCTATAAATACTGTTTTTTTGTTTTCAATTGTTTTGATTAAAGGAAACTTGGCTCAAGCTGAAATCATTGGAAAAGAAGCATTAAAACTACTTTCCAGTGATCACACAATTATGTTTTCTCTTGCAAATGTTTTGGGGAAATTGGAAAAATACAAGGTATAGTATATATTTTGTTGCCTTTTTCTTGTTGATTTTCTATTTTATAGACTGTGTTGTACTTTTCACACTTTAAGTCATGTAGAAACTGTCAAAAGATCATTTTATTGGTTCTATATTTTGAACAGCCAAACTATAGTAGTATGCAATAAAGGTAATATAAGTTTGGAAATGGACCTTTCATTTCCTTGTGGCATTTATGTAAATATTAATAAAAATCTGTAGTAGGCATGTAACAATGCATACATTTCATAACACAGTACACACCATGATTTTTAGTGTCACAGTAATATGTTTTTTTTAATATAGCAGAAAAAAGTAAATGTTAGTTATCATTGTTCTGTCTTTTATTTGCTCAAAGTTTACCTATCGTCTGTATTCCAGATCCAAAACTATAAAATCATTAACACTACAAAGGGAATAGAGTCTGTATCCTATCATCTGTTGTTTGATTGTGAGAAGAACCAATTCTAGATGGAAACCCGTTATAAGTATTTATTTATACTTGCTTTCGATTCGGCAAGCACCCACCAAATTTGGAGTCATGGATTATGTTTTTGTACAATGGGATACAACAGAAACTGGTGTCCCTGCAATAGACTAATGTAAACAAATCCATATGCAATTTGTTTCCTGTCCTCTATGCAGAGAGCAAACAACAACTTTCTAGCCAACTGAGCTAAACAGAATCTATTCACTATACAGAGTTTTTCCACTGCTAGTGCTAATTTTGCAACAGGCTCACTACTTTTTTTTTTTACTTTTGTAAATTCAACTTAAAACTTCTCATCATGCACTGCAAACTACTGTAGAATTCTGACAGGTATTTTGACTAACTAAAATGAGTCCTTTTGTTTTATATTTGTACTGAGCCTTTCCTTACACACTTACATGTTATCAGACCTCATTCTTTATTTTTTTATTTCATGCGTGCCACCCCTTTATATTTAGCATTTACTGCCCTATTCTGTTTTCTCTATGCCACTTAATTATTTTTCTGCCTCACTCTGAGCTGTCCGTGCAACGTGGCCGCAGAGAGCTTAAAAAACAAGGCACATCCACATAAAAATGACAAGGCTTTTGCTGGACATACCTCGTTGTAAACTGAAATATATACAAAAGAAACATACAGGTATATACAGGTATACAACCAAAGACAATGAAGAATGATTTACAAAGCAATACATAGCAGAGAGTATACATTAAACAATGAAACTTCAAAAAACACTTACAAGGCGAGTAGTTTCCACGGTTGGATTAAGACAAAGAAAAGCATGTAGACAGAGGTTCAGATTGCTGCGTAGCACAACTAACCAGACCCAGGGGTTTATATACCTTAAAAATACGCTTAAGTTGTGACCAAAACAAGAGATAAAGGGGTATATTATATTCAAATGTTTATTATGGGATCTACATGCTTTACGTGAGTTTCCTAGACATTTACGGCACCACTATGAGTGTGGGAATTGACTGACAGGTGTGTTAATAAATGACAAGACAAAGGGGGAGCACAGCTAACAACATGTGGGGCAGAACAATGATGTCATCTCTATTACATATGAATGCTTCCATTCTTTTATTCATTTATGTTTCCTGTACTTCAGGGCTCAATTTGCATGGTTGATTTAAGGAAAATGGAGAAGGTATTGAACACTTAATATACGAAAATACATATACTTGTATCATTATACCCCCTATACAGTAGTACTTGATTTCTACTGTGAAGTGCATTTTCATGTTCAATAATTTTATATTTAATATACTAGTAACTAACAAAATAAAGCAAACACTAAAATAACTTTAAATAGTGCATTGGGCAGTTAAAACAGCTTCAGTACACAATCCTCAGACGTGTCAGTGGAACTGGAATCTCGAAAGGAAGCGCACAGAAAAAAAACGCACAGTCATATAAGCACACGGGAAATAACCGCACATGGTAATATGCACGTACGGAAAAAACGCACGTGGAAGAATACGCATACAGTAAAGTGTGCACGCGGAAAAAAGCACACGGCGGCGAGGTAGAACTATTACAAATATTAAATATAAACCACCTATACTGCTAGACGTTTTTTATTATAATAAAATATAAACAAATAACAAACCCTAATTAGAACAGCACCTCCAAGTACCTATTCCATCTGTTGTGCGAAAACGCAGATATTCAAATCCCTTGTAACCGAGAATTTGCTTGCCTTTCTGACTGGTCGAAAACTCCATCTCGCTTATTCAAAAAAAAAAAGTCAACTTGCCTTGCTCGAAAGTTATGGAAGATTAAAGAAAACTCTAACAAATTAAAACATACAAGCTTATAAATATGTTTAGCGAACAATTATACAATTTCATTTATTGCGATGTACAGTATAATATGAAATTTTTTTCTTCTTTGCATATACGCCTTTGCCATTCGCGCATTTTTCTATGTGCGCATTTATTCTTGTGTGGTTTTTCCTGTGTGCACTTTTTTTCGTGTGTGGTTATTTCCTGGCGTTATATGACTGTGTGCTTTTTTCTGTGCGGATATTTCCTGTGCGCTTCTTTCTGGTCACCTTGGAACTGTACTTTGAGGAATTCAACAACTTTTTTATATGAAAAAATGCATAATTTTGTAATTGAATGATGATAGTGGAAAAATTTTGTCATGCAGTGTTTTAGAATCCCTTCCAACATTTTATTTGGTTAAGGTCTCCTGACATGTGTTTATTTTGCATAGTTGTCACACTGAGTGTTTCATTGGCTTATCTTTCCCTGTGGGTCTGGGTATTGTCCTAAGAGATTCCAGTGCCGTCAAGATAGAAATGCTTCTCCATTGGATGAATGTAATTACTTAAGATTGCATTATCTTTATTGGTATTACAGTATAATCTGTTGGACCTATACCATGCCTGAACCACTGTGTATCAACAAACATTCATGTCTATATACTACTTTTGGTATATGCCACATATGGTCTTATCTGTTTGTTCACAACAAACTGTATGACTTTTTCCACTGCTCAGTAGGCTATTGTATCTGTTTTTACTGTTAGATCTTCTCTGTCATCACCATGTGGACGTGGATTTAATTCAGAGGTTGCATCTGTTGGCTACAGATGTTTTGCATTGTATCAACAAGCATTACAGGATTGTGGCATCTTTCTATGCTCGCTTTTCAAATTGTGGTGGTATTATTTTACTGTGGCATAGTCTACAAATTAAGGACCCGCAATCTGATAATCTACAGCTTGCGTCTATTTTGTTACTTGTAGGCCATGCTGGGAAGTTGTAAATTACTTTCCATCCCTATGTATGGCTAATACCCTGTATTGCTCCTCCTCTGACCTTACTGGCCATTGTCTTAAATTCTCTGACTTTGAGCTTCTGATCAGCATTGTAGCAAATTCTGTACCAAATCCATTGTTTGATAGAGCCTTGTCATCTGATGGCAAGTGCACACCTCAGTTTCTTTTCTTTAGGTGATTTTACTGCTGAACTTAATTTATTAGGTTAATTTTGTTTACTCCATTTCTTCAGCAGGAGGTTTTTTTTTTTTTTTTTTTATGTTCCCGGCACAATTTGCAATCTTATATTGACAATTTATTCAAATATGTACCCTTGTTTCGTTCGTTTCAGATGTGTCATGGGTCTCATTGGCCTTATACGACCTTAAACTTAACCTTTTGTACTTCTTCCATTTAGTACAGCCAGTACTCTTGAGTTGGTAAATTCAGTACCTCTCTGCTGAGTAAACAAATTGTTTTACAAACTTTGCTATCAAACTAGTTGAGTTTCTGATGTTCAATACTAGCTCAGTAGGTAATGCAAGTGCCATTTAAGAGGTAGTTAAAGGCTTTGTTCAGGGATTTGCTGTCTCCTTTTTCATGTTTTTGGCATACACTAAACTCATAAGAGTAACGGAGCTTGAATGTAAGCTGTTATCACTAGAAAGAGTACACCCCTTGGAGGTCAATAAAGATTACAAACATTTGATTGCTACATGAGAGCCATATTAATGCCATTTTAATTCAAAGAGCCAAATTCATTGTACTATGATTTGTTCTGTTGCCCAATCAGACAGGCTACGTGTTTTAAGAATCAAGGAAAATGCCACTCTTGCCTCTACCTTCTGGCTAAATCAAGTCTGGCTTGATTTCAAATGATCCCAGATAATCAATTATGAATTTTTAGATTACTATTAGTATTTACTGATGGCTCTAATTCCCCTTCATCTAAAATCAAATTATTCCTCAACAACCTTCCTCTCCCAAATCTTACAGCAGAAGAGGCTGCTTTTCCTGATGTTCCCATTTCAATGGTTGAATTTAAAGAGGTGCTAGACTGTGAGCATAAAAAAATCACTCAGTGGATGGTGGGGCTCCTGCTCAAGGTAATTTCTGCATTTTGGAAACAACTTTCCCTTCCATTCAGAGATGACTGAAGCCATCTATCCTAGACAGTTAAACCCTAGAATCAATATAGCATTTATTACTCTACATTTAAAACAAGCTGAAGTCCCTACATTATATCAGAGTTACAGGTTACTTTCGGTCATTAACTCAGATACAAAATTACAAGCTGAAGTTTCTGGTCCATCGCTAACAAGAAGTCATTGGTAAATTAATCCATCTCGCTTAGTCTGGCTTATACGCTCATAGCTAACCTCTGATAACATGACTATACTACATATAACTGATTCTGTTCCTTCTCTTTCAAATACAGCTGCTTTTCTTTCCCTTGAAGCCGAGAAGGCTTTTGACTACATGAATTTTCAATTCTTATGGCAGGTCATCTGCAGAATGGGCTTTTCTATGGGTTTTGTAAATTTAAACAAGATTCTTCACTTTTCTCTCTGTGCCATCTTCTTATTTAATTTAAAACATCTTGGTGCCCCATCTTCTTTAGTAGAGGAGCTAGGCAGGGCTGTTGTTTGTCTTATTTACTCATTAACCTTCTTCACAAACTGCTTGCAATGCCAGCCATATTTCCCAACTTCTGATCCCCATTTCAGTTTTAAATTCCAGTCATATAATCTCCCATTTCTGCTTGGGCAATGGCCCATCCAATATTCCCAGCATGTTGAAATTGTCCAGTTACAAAATCAATTGGACTAAATCTTCTCCTTTGCTTCTCAATGATATATACTCTCAAGCCACCCTGCCTCCTGTCGTCCCCATATCTGGTGACCTTAAGATATTTACTTAATAACTATTTTCAATCTTTGCTGATGTTAGTGCTTCTGCTAACAACTGGTGCAAACTTTCTCTTATTTTTCCAGTCTCGTTTAGCAAATATTAAAATAAATATTGTATCTCATTTTAAATTTATAATTTCGATGCTGAAGCCTCTCCTTTCTGCTAAATATTGTGTTGGTTAGTTAATGTGGAATTTCAAGAGACCAAACCGTAAGCATTTAATTCTAGTCTCAGACAGATTGAGTGCTGGTACATCTCTACCTGACCTAGAATTATACCATTAATCAGTCACCCCTGTTTGATCATGGCAGAGTCCTTTTCCAACTTTCCTCCATTATGCCCTATAGAATCTGCCCTTGTCTTATGCCGTAAACATCTGGCACTGTGTGGAAAAGCTACTTATATCCTCTAGAAAATGGCATTTTGTCGCTCCCATATTTTATAACCCTGCCTTCTGAATAGAAGGCTGGTCATGTGTGTTTCCTTCTTGGCAGTGTACGATAACCAAGGACCTGGGGGATTTGTTTAACAGAACTTCTGTCCTTCCAATCTTTGCAAGCTCTTTTAATTTCCCCCTTTGTTGCTTTTGTACCACTTATTGTATTCTCTATTTTGTTCTTTCTTTCTAAACACATAAGCTGTTTCTACCCTCGGCTCTCTACTTTGTAAAGCACCTTACACATCTCTCCCCTCGATTTCTCTTTTGTCCAGAATCCCTTCTCTTCCCTCTCCCCGCCCTTCACTGTGCATTAATTTTTCCAATGGTAGGTTTTACTCTAGACATCCTAGCTATCAGCACACCCAATTCAGAATTCTGCTTAGACTTTATTATACTCCCCTTAAGCATTATCTGATGGGCCTCACCTCTGATCCTCTTTTGTCAATTCTGGCACCTTTCTCCACATGTTCCGCCGCCACTTAAATGTCTTTTCCTTGTGGAGCCACATATGTCACTTACCACGTTACCATTTTTGTACAAGTGTTTTTGCTTCATTCTATATTTTAATTTTCTATTTATTAGCCCTGCCTGAGACATTGCTGTATAGTTTGTTGAGGAGCAAGTCCAGTTGATGTGTTTATGAACAATGAGTCAACAACCAACAAAGAAATTCAAAGCAAGTGAAGCCCTGTTTGAAATAATGAAGAGTTGTCGGATTTCGATACATCAGACAACTCAAATGAAGAGGACAATGATGATGGAACTGACACTGTGTCAAGTGATAAGGAAACAAAAATTGATGATGATCATCGTGACCGTGAAATGGAGTTGTGTTCTGGTGACAGTGACTCAGAAGAGAAAGATGACGATAACAGATCAACAAGCGATGAGGAATCTGCTGAAATGATGTTGCGTGACGGCAGAATCAAACAGTGAAGAAACCTTGTAACAGAAGAACAGCAAGTCGAAATATTGTCCATGACAACCGAATGGGAATGCCAGCTTCCGGAGTCAATCCAGCAGATGTTAAAGAATGCTTTGATCAATTTTCTTACACCGAGGATGAAAGACGACGTTATTAGATATTCAAATGAAAAAGGAAGAGACAAATTTCAAGACAATTGGAAAGACATAGATGTCATAGTGTTTGATGGATTCATTGGCGTGCTACTGTTGATTGGAGTTTTCAAGGCAAGGAATGAAGATGTACAAGAATTGTGGGAAGAGAAGTATAGAAGGCCCCAAATACAAGCATCAATGAATGGTAAACGATTCCAGCAGATCCTGGTAGTCATCTGTCTTGATGATGTTGCGACACGCAAACAACGTAAAGAAAGGGACAGACTAGCTCTTGTTTGAGAATGCATCAACTGTTTCCATAGCTGCATGCATCAATGTTTACAAGCCCAATGCACAAGTTGCAGTTGATGAACAATTGTGTGTGTGGTGTGGCAGAGTAAAGAAACTGAAAGTCTACATAACATCAAAGCCAGGAAAGTATGGTTTGAAATTTTTGATGGTAGCCAATTCTGTTACAAGTTATTGTATAAACTTACAGTTGTACTCTGGGAAAGAAGGAACTGCTCTAGAAACACGTCAAGGAGCAAGAGTAGTGCATGACTTATGTAACCACCTGTATGGCACAGACAGGAACATAAAATGTGATAATCTTTTCACAGACTACAAACTGGCTTTGGATTTGATGCAGAAGCATACTATAATCCTTGGTACAATGAGAAAGAGTAAGAAGGCGATCCCACAAGAGATGTTACTATCGAGAAAGAGAATGGAGTTTTCAACAGTTTTTGGATTCAGCAAAGACCAAATTGCAATGTGCTTATACGTTCCAAAGAAGAATAAAGCTGTGGTTCTTCTAAGCACAATGCATAATGATGATACAGTTGCCACTGATGAAACGAAGAACGAAGTGATAACTGACTATAATCAGACAAAAGGGGGTGCTGATAATCTGGACAAAATTGTTTATAAACATACAGTGTCAAGTGCAAAAGCAAGAGATGGCCTGTTGTTGTGTTCTTCAACTTGCTGGATATTGGTGCCTACAATACCCTTGTAATCTGGATGTGCCATAGTCCTGACTGGAATAAGAACAAGAAATATCGTTGTCGACTCTTTCTGCGTGAGTTAACGTGAATCTTTGATTGAAGCCATTGATTTAGCTCCGTTCTGAAACACAACAAGCACTACAACAGTGTCAAACATTCCATTCAGAGCACTGGAGTCACTGTTCCACTGAATCAGTCCCGTGGAAATGCAGCAAATCTAGCTAAGAAGCAACGCTGTCACATGTGCCCAAGGGCAAAGGAGAGAAAGATAAAGGCCATTTGCTCCCAGTGCAAACTTCCGGTTTGCCAGGAACATTCAGAGCGTTCTCTTGTGTGTCTGGCCTGTAAACAAGTTGAAGTTGAGGCAGAGTGACTGTTCTGTATGCGAATCAGATGTGTAACTGACGTCTTGGTTTTAGTGCTATGACTGTATTTTATTTGATTTGGTGAAAAGAACACTGAACACATTTACTTCATTTCAGAGGTAATAAAAATTTCTGAAGTTATTGTATTGCTTTTAAGGCAGATTTAACCAGTTCAAAATGGCCTGCAAGATGGGGGTCTGCAAGACCCCCCATTCATGGAAACGTTATAAAAATGGCATTCATGGATGAGGGTTAATGTTTTGTCTTGATCATGATCCTTTAACTCTCCTCTTCTTGGCAACTAAACCTTCCCAAACTGTTTAGTGCTTGCCTCAGTATGGGATAACATGGGCTGAATTGAGTTGGATTAGGTTCTTTTCTACCTTATGATTGGTTGTTTGTTCATATCTGCTGCTGATTTCTTTTAATGTGGCATCCATAGCATTAGACCTGAACATTACTCGGGCTGCGAAAACCATGCTAAAAGCGTTAGTCCAAGTATCACTCGGGTAACTGTACAGGTACATCTTTCGCAAGCATTAGAACTGAGAATCACTCAGGCAGTAAAAGTGCTGTCAGCGCAAGTCTCGAGCATTACTCGGGCAATGTTATAGGTGGGTCTTGTGTCCTCTCACCTGTGTGATCAGTAACCCTCTCCATAATAATGGTGTCTCGTAAGAAACGATTTTCAGCAGATCAGGTGTTGCACGGTCTTGCTACTGGTACAAGCAGTGATTTTGAGGATGTTGAGGAGTTTCTCATCAGCAGTGATGAGGAAGTGAATCTGCCCTCAGGTGAGGAAACTGAAGTGGACAGTAAGCCCGAAAGCAATTTTGATGAATCCAGAAGCGACCCTCGTGTCTGGCTGTCTGTTGACCCTGCTTCAAATAAACTAGCGCTACATTGT
This sequence comes from Polypterus senegalus, assembly GCF_016835505.1. Classification (NCBI taxonomy): domain Eukaryota; kingdom Metazoa; phylum Chordata; class Cladistia; order Polypteriformes; family Polypteridae; genus Polypterus; species Polypterus senegalus. The sequence continues at coordinate 149,164,250 of NC_053155.1, forward strand.
TTTGATTTTGTGGGGCAGCCAGGAATAAACGTGGATGCTGACAGCCAAGCAAGGTGTGCTTGTAGCTTGGCAAAAGGGTAAAGTGCTTGCGCTGAAATGGAAGGACAATAAAGGTGTTTGTGTTATGTACAGTGCTAAGAAGACAGCTACAATCACTGTACAAGCAAAAGGCAATAAGCAGGTTACAAAGCCTTGTACTGTGATCAACTACAATAGCGCGATGGGCGGCATAGATTGTACGGATCAAGAATTGACTTTATATCCCATTATGAGCAGGCAACAAAAGAAATACAGTATTGCAAAAAGAAAAGAAAAAAAAAATTTCGTCATCTGGTGGAACAGTGCATTTATAACGCATTCGTCTTACACAAACAAGAAGCTGGTGAAACTATCTCATGTAATCTTTACATGCCAGCTTGTAGAGCAAATCATTACTGCATATCCACCATCCACACTACTGCTAAAAAGACGCAGTCAACTCAGCACATCACAGATCAATCCAGAGTGTCATATTGGTAGACATTTTATTAATTATATACCACCAACAGAAAAAAAAAACACAATAGAACTTGTACCTGTGCATTACGCTGCTCAAAACCTGGTGAATCTGGGAAGAAAATTAAAAAAGAAACACATTATTATCCCGACTGTGATGTTGGATTGTGTCTTTCACCGTGCTTTTTTATCACACAAAGGATGCATTTTGAGATTATATACTGTTTTGGCATGAGTAGCAGTATTATTACTGTTATTATTATTTTTGTTAGTATTATTCATTTCATATTATTTTCATTGATCATTACTATTATTATTTGTAGCATTATTATACTTTGAGATTTAATAAATATGTAATTTTTCATTCCAAAAAAAAAAGCAATGCTTTTTACATGTTGTTTTGGAATAAAATGGAATGCTAAGGAGGTTAGTAACTTGATCAAATAAAAGGAAAAAGAAAATAAGTTCCCACATAGTTAAAGACAGTGAGCTTTCATTAAGTGTGAATATTTTAGTAGTATTGCCTAGTTATTTACAGAACAGACCTGGCAGTTCACATCTGGGAATCAACACTGAATAACGTCAGTAACACTGGTTTTGAGGTGAAAGTTTACACTGGATGAAACTGCAATACTTAGGGCTGAAACAGCAAAGTGAAGTGCACAACCGGTCTCCTTTTAAAATGGCTGAAGTTTTTTTTCCCTTAACAACATGGTTGTGCTGTTTTGCAATATGTGTGCAATCTAAAGGACACTGATCAATACTTTAACTGTTTTGGCTTGAAAAATAGATGTTCTATAAGTTGTAATGCTTTTGTTTTTAAGGTTGAGGCCCTGGTCCCCTTCACCTTCATTATAAAAGGCAAGAGCAGGCTACATGTTTTTTAATCATTTATAAAAAATGCTTCACTTTAGAACACAGTTTCATGTAGGAAATTAATATATACCTTGATTGTGGAGAAATAATTAGAACTTAAAAAATACTAAAATTAAGAAAGTGCTAAATGTGTTGTTTTCTTTAGTCTGTCTGTTGTTGAACATGTTTTGATATCACTTTATTTTCTTATTGCAACTACTTTTTCTGAATTTGTCTATATTTCTGTGACATAATGAATAAGTGAATTTGAGTTTCCAACAAAAGGTTATTTTTCCCTAATTTGTTTTGTTTAGGACTCTGAAAGTCTGTTTTTAACTGCCCTACAGCTCAATCCAAATGCTGCAAATTACCATGGAAATTTAGGTAAGGACTTCTTTATATCTAGGAAGAAATATGATATAAAGTAATACAATTAAATTTTTTATCTGCTCAGTAAAACAAATGAATAATTAAGTGGATCTAACATGAATATTGTGTAGGTTTTATTATTCATAATACTTTTTATTATTAAGATTTTAATTGCAATGTGGAATACTTACTGTTTCATAGAGAACACACTCTTTGTGTGGGGGACATGATTTGGTCCATTTTTTTTAATTCATCAAGAGTGAATATTCTGCAATAGTTACATTCTCCATTGTAATAAAGTATAATTATTATAATCGTTGCTGTAAACGCAGAACACTATTTATTTGTGTTTATTCTATCATTTTTTTTTCAAAGTTTGTTTACCAATAAATACTTTATATCAAAGGTTTAAAGTGACCAGAATCATGTTGCATATTGAATGGATTTGTAAATAAGAATTTCACTGTACTCTATACATGTGACTCTATGAAGACTACTACTTCTACTGCTGCTGCTACTACTATTATAATCGAATGATAAATAATGGTGATATTTTTACAGAACATTCACATAACAGGTAAAGGTTTCCCCTTTCACAAAATAGCCATCATAATCTGCATTGATTTTTGTAGTGGAGAGCATTATTTTTGTTAGGATGAGCACACTATATTCTTGTTAATTGCCTGTCAGCATAAATTGAGGTAAGGGTATAGTGTTGGATTGTTACATTGTTGTTGTTGTTGGCACTGTTTTGTCCTGAGCTCTATAAGGCCCATGTTCACTGGCATACACAGAAAAAAAAGTGTGTTTCTTTGTCCAAGGGTCTTTCAAAGTTTGGTCACATCTTGTGGTGGCTGACTGTATTGCAGGTACAGTATTTGATGTTTCACACAGTGATTCCTCCCCTTCTATCATGAAATATGTTTGCTTGGAGTTGGTGATACGTTAACTCTTCAACACGAATATTTAGCTTTCCCATACACTCATTTGCTTTTGTCCTCCACCGTCCTTTATCAAAGCTTGACTCAATGTGGCACCCAATCCAAATTCTGTTATAGACTGTCTTTCTTTGCTGAAGTCTGGCACTAGATAACCTCTTTGGAGTGGAAGGATCCTTCCAGCCTATTATTGCAGACCATACCCTAGATAAGAAGGTTTTTTGCCCTAGAGATGAAGCTGAACCCAGGCTGAGCTGATGTAGAGAGAATGGGGAGTTAGTGACAACACTGGGTTGGAAAGTAAATATTTTGTACATTTTGCTATTGGTTTCATAGGTGCACTTAGACCAATCCTTTGGCTGACAATTGGTGCAAAGGTTTGTCTCTCAAGGTTGAGTTATGTTTGAAGTGATAAAAAGTACAAGACCAGGACATTCAAATCATCTGGATTTAACCTCAGGAGTGTGAATTGACTTTGAGTCATACTGCTTTATTAGAAAGAGGAATGCAGATGCTGCATACTGAGAGACTTGCTGAAGGTTGGGGTACACCTTTCAAAATATAGTTGCAAATATAGTTAACACAGTAGCTGAGACAGTAAAGGTAATACAGTATGCTTAGGGGTGAATCCACTCTGTGAAGCAGTAAAATTGTGCAGTCTACTAAACTGTCAGGGCTGGCCTAAAAATAAGGGTTGAGAAGACATTAAATTATATGCATTTTGTGACAACTTGAAATAAAGGAAACTCAGTCCCCTGGAAGCAAGGGTCATTCTGTTAAAGGGAATCACTAAGATACTGTAAATACATTCCTTGGCATGCACTGATTTGCTGTACTATTAACGTGCTAATTAAGGTGCTAATAGTACTTTCAGAATAAGACAACAGTAGTAGTAGAACACGTGTTTAAGAACAGTGCCTGCAAGTGTCTTTTGTGTTCCATCTCATTCTTTTCTTAGTTCTTGTACTGATTTTTTTTTATATTTTTATATAAGATGCAATTATTTCTTTTTTACAATAATTTGGCAATGTTTTTTGGCTTTTTGTTGCACAAAAAGTATTTCATTTGGAACTTGTTAATTTTTATTTGTTTGCAAGTGTAATTGTAAAGAAGAAAATGTTTATGTTGAGGTCTTTCACTGTTCCCATCATTTTGTATTTTTCCTTTGATATGAAATTTAATGGCCATAAAATTTTAGGTATCAACAACTGCAGAAACCTTTCAGATGTTATATTTCTCAGGAACGATTTAGAAACTAACGTATTAGAAATAAAAACTTTGAAAGCAATATTTATGTTGTTAGCAAAATTTTTGTACAAACTACACAGATAAAGAACTTTTTGATTTAAATTAAATAAATCAGGTTTAAAAATAGTGTATTGTAATTAAGGTGGTAACATTCTTACAATGCACACAATGCATACATCCATCTGAGTTTTCTGAAATGGTTGTTGTTTATTTAGGTTAAGACATTTATTAATATGAGAAAAAAATTGAAAAATATGAAAACAAAGTAATATACCTTATTTGATTAACAAGTTTCTCTGTTTAGTTTCTTTTCTGAAGTTAAATAATGTGAAATGAGTTGAATGGTACAAAATACCAGTTAGCTTTGTGGTGCTGTTCATTTTCTAGTGAATATCAAGCAGTACAGTGTGTTTGCATTGCTTTCTGTGGTGCTGTTGCATTGCCTGAAAAGATTATTGTCTGATAAATGGTCTGGGTTAACTCTCTAATGCTGTTACAGCTGTGCTCTATCATCGCTGGGGGAAACTTGACTTGGCCAAGAAACACTATGAGCACTCCTTACAACTAGACCCCACAACGCCGGGGACCAAGGAAAATTATAACATGTTGAGAAGAAAGCTGCACCAGCTAGAAAATAAGGGAACTGCCTGATCTTACACACTCCTTGAATCTCTGCATGTTGTTTGTACTTAAACTTTTTTTTTAATGTTTACAAGTTTGCACTGTTTTGATGACTAAGGAAGAGAAATGGAATATATGGGAATAAAATGATGAAAACAATTCTTGTACTTCTTAGTATTCTTTGTTTTTTGGGATAACAATACATCTGCTTTTGAGGTGCTTAATTAACATGAGAAATAAAGATTTTGATTACAAACAGGACACTAATTAATCGCCCATTTTCCTTTCTAGTATAGCAACTTTGCGTAAAATCTATGATAAAAATACACTTAAATTTTAAAGACAATTATTTCCACGTAAGACTGACCAAATTGTTTAAGTTCTTCAAACAGCTTATCAAAGTCAGTACAGACATGAATTACAGTTTTACCCACATTCTGTCATCTTTCATTGAAAAGCTCAAGTGTTACTAACCAACCAGGACCGTAGAACTAAGACATCCCTCTGGTCTCCCTGGACCATTGTCCTATAAAATTGTAATTAAAATCCACCCCCAACATTATATGATATCGCCACAACACTGGCATAAAAAGATATTATATCCTGACCGTTGAAGTGCTGCATTCTTGTAATTTATCGGCACTGGTTTGTTAGTGCTTTATTACAATACAATACAATTTATTTTTGTATAGCCCAAAATCACACAAGAAGTGCTGCAATGGGCTTTAACAGGCCCTGCCTCTGGGCAGCACCCCAGCCTTGACTCTCTAAGAAGACAAGGAAAAACTATGGAAGAAACCTTGGGAAAGGCAGTTCAAAAAGAGACCTCTTTCCAGGTAGGTTGGGTGTGTGGTGGGTGTCAAGAAGGAGGGCGTCAATACAATACAATACACAGAACAGAACAAATCCTCAATACAGTATAAAGATAAAAATTTTACAAGTACGAAGCAGAATTTAACAGTAGATGATATCACATATGATTTGGATTTGTTTAGAGTCCTGGGGCCTCATGTATAATGTCGTGCGTAGAATTCGCACTATAACATGGCGTAAGCACAAAAGCCGAAATGTGCTTACGCACAGAAAAATCCAGATGCAGGAATCTGTGCGTATCCAACTTCCACGTTCTTCTGCTACATAAATTCCGGTCAGCGTGAAAAGTAACACTCGTTGCACACGCTTCATGTAACGCCCCAACTCCTCCCAGAATTACGCCTCTTTGAATATGCAAATCAATATAAATCACCCTTAAGCTCAGCCTTCTGTGAAAAGACAATGGGAAAAGCACGGGGGAAAATATAAGAATTTCAGTAAATACCAAGTGGAGGCAAAGGAAAAACATATATTTGTTTAATTAAACCGTGGTATAATCAACAAAAGGAAGTTGATCAATCAATCAACATTTATTTATATATCACATTTTCATACAAAAAAATGTAGCTCAAAGTGCTTTACAAAAATGAATAGAAAAATAGAAGACACAATAAAAAATAAACATAAGTCAACATTAACATAGAATAAGTAAGGTCCGATGGCCAGGGTGGACAGAAAAAAAAAAAAAAAACTGGAGAAAAAAAAAAATCTGTAGAGGTTCCAGACCACGAGACCGCCCAGTCCCCTCTGGGCAATCTACCTAACTTAAATCAAACAGTCCTCTTTGTATTTAGGGTTTTCATGGAAGGACCTGATGATGATGGTCATGTAGACTTCTGGCTTTCAGTCCATCAATGTTGGTGCATCATGATGCTTTGAGTAGGTGGTGGCGCAGGCCGCCACCACAAAGAAACCGGAAAAAGAAACAGAAGAGAGAGTAGGGGTCAGTACGGATTTTGGAGCCACTGTGAATAGTTATTATGAAGAATTGAACATACAGAGTATCAGGATTAAGTTAAAGTGAAGTTATGAAAAGGCCATGTTAAAGTAATGTGTTTTCAGCAGTGTTTTAAAGTGCTCTACTGTACTAGCCTGGCGAATTCCTATTGGCAGGCTATTCCAGATTTTAGGTGCATAACAGCAGTAGGCCGCCTCACCAATTCTTTTAAGTTTAGCTTTTGGAATTATAAGGAGACACTCATTTGAAGATCTAAGGTTACAATTTGGAATATAACGTGTCAGGCATTCCGATATATAAGATGGAGTGAGATTATTTAAGGCTTTATAAACCATAAGCAGTATTTTAAAGTCAATCCTGAATGACACAGGCAACCAGTGTAGTGACATCAAAACTGGAGAAATGTGTTCGGATTTTCTTTTCCTAGTTAGGATTCTAGCAGCTGCATTCTGCACTCGTTGCAAGTGATTTATGTCTTTTTTGGGTAGTCTTGAGAGGAGTGCGTTACAGTAATCTAGTCTACTGAAAACAAAAGCGTGAATTAATTTCTCAGCATCTTTCAATGATATAAGAGGTCTAACTTTTGCTATGTTTCTTAAGTGAAAAAATGCTGTCCTAGTGGTCTGATGAATATGCGATTTAAAATTCACATTACAGTCAACAGTTACCCCTAAGTTTTTTACTTCCGTCTTAACTTTTAATCCTAATGCATCAAGTTTATTTCTGATAACCTAATTGAATCCATTATTGCCAATTACTAAAATTTCAGTTTTCTCTTTATTTAGTTTGAGAAAATTACTATTCATCCATTCAGAAATACCAGTAAGACATTGTGTTAGTGTATCAAGAGAGTCGGAGTCATCAGGTGCTATTGATAAGTACAGCTGTGTGTCATCAGCATAGCTGTGGTAACTCACGTTGTAACCTGAGATAATCTGACCTAACGGAAGCCTATAGATTGAGAAAAGCAGCGGACCCAGGATAGAGCCTTGTGGAACACCATATCGGATATCATGTGTCTTTGAGATTTGATTACCACAACTCACAAAGAATTTTCTACCTGCCAGGTAGGATTCAAACCAATTTAAGACACTGCATTTCTAAGAATATTGTGATCAATGGTGTCAAATGCATCACTCAGATCTAAGAGGATGAGAACAGATAAATGGCCTCTGTCTGCATTTACCCACAAGTCATTTACTACTTTAACAAGTGCAGTTTCTGTGCTGTGATTTGTTCTGAAGCCTGACTGAAATGTATCAAGAATAGCATGTTTATTGAGGTGGTCATTTAATTGCAAAATGACTGCCTTGTCTAGAATTTTACTTAAGAAGGGCAGGTTAGAGATGGGCCTAAAATTTTCAAAGGCAGAGGGGTTTATTTTTCTTGAGCACGGGTTTAACTACAGCAGTCTTAATCGAGTGACATAACGTTTTGGAGAAACTTGAAAGCTCACATTTACAAAGTCTCACAGTGCCGGTAATAAAGAAGTCACATATCAAAATCGCCGTGAAAAGGCAAGTTGTAGCCCACTGTCTGAGTGTCATATGAAAGCTTATTAGGGTACAGAGAAAAAAGGCACACAGTGGGAAAAAGCACGAAATGTCAACTTCAATCTCGAAATTTCCACTTTAATCACGTAGTTTATTTTGTCATTAAAGTAGAACATCATAAACTTCATCTTAATATCGTTTAATTAACCACTTTCTCAAATCACATCGTAATTAAAGTATAGCACGTTAAATGCTTTGTTTTGTATTTGATCTCATATGTGCTCTGTGTGTGAATCACTACTTGCTTCTTAAACCGGCTCTCTTCCTCCGACAGGACACAGAATCCATTACATTCATGATATTACAACTCTCTGAATAACTAAAATACTGAGATGTATACATGATATAATTTTTATGATGATAGGAGTTAAAGCACGTTATTAAACATGGGAACACAGCGCAGTGATTGTGTGCGACCTTTGATGAAATTATTTATTGCAGTAGTACTCATGGGCGGCTCTAGGCAGAGAAAGAATCGGTGGCTCCTTCACCCGCCAATGTCAATATGGTATCTTATGCACGGTGGATGGCCATGTCCGTTGCGGACACTGCATAGCCGCCTCGTGCTCATTACACAAGCGTTTAACTTTTGTCGAAATTTGCCGCTGCGTTTTTAGCTGTGTCGTTATTTTCTCTTTCTGCTTTATATTCAATATATATTGGCATGGCCACCCTGCAGTCCTTGCTTTTCTTTCTCCAAGTAACCGATCGCCATACAATCAGCTCTGTAATAGACGTTAAGCCATCTGTAAGCTTAGAGCACCAATTCTTCAAAACGTTTAAGGAACATTGAAATATTTTTGTAGTACGTGTTTAATTATTCTACGCCAGTCCCAGTGAAGAATATAGATTATTTAAATGAAGTTAGTTTTATCTGTATATTATAATAAACATACTTTGCTGCATTTCATCTTAAAAATGATATCGTCATCATATGTAAATACGCGCTTTATAAAGTGGCTCAGGTTGTGCAATATTATAACTGTAGTGCAAGTTTACAGTGAGGTAATTGTACTTGTAAGTACAAACAGTTCTACAAGGCGCAATTGATTGAGTGCGTTTATAGTTCTTGGGATGAAACGGTTTCTGAACCGCGAGGTCCATACAGGAAAGGCTTTGAAACGTTTTGCCGTGGCTGAGGTAACGTGTGCTTGATGCTGTATATCAATATTTCTCTTTCCGATCAGCTGCTGCTGTGTTTCACACTCGGATACAGTGATATAAATACTCAGAGTGGTGCAGTGAGAGTAATATGGAAAAAGATGATCCGCTGTGGCAAACGGGAGCAGCTAAAAGAAGCAGAAGGTGCAGTTAGAGTAACAATGCTAAAGCAGTTATGGTATTTGGAATACTATGGCTATTCCCTGGACCATTATATTGTTACAAGTTAATTCCAATCAGATGCATTACACTAATAAACAATATGCGATTAGTTTCAGTGTATTTATAAAGCTGCGTCAGGAAAATAAGAAGTAACCACACAGGAACAGTAGCATTGCTTTGATACTGGGTGCCACCAGTCTGCAAAACCGAGCGGAGAACTTGATTACGAAAAGGTATGAGGTACCGTGGAAAAGTGCGTGGCTTTACGCCAAGTGTAGGTTTTATGCATCGCGATTTGAACGTGGAAAAGTTTTTACACAACATTTCTGTGCGTATGCACCGTTTATACACGAGGCCCCTGGAGACCTTAGCCATCAAGCTGCCTCCTTATTTGCCTATTTGGCCATTCCAACAGCTGAAACAGCGCTGGGCCAGCCAATACACACTTAGTGTTTTCAGTATACTTTTTTTCCAAAAATGCAGCATTATAATAATGTGCTATATGAATACATTTCTTGATGAGTCCTAAACATCTTTAGCATCTGGCCTGTTCATATGTTAGAATGACACAATAGATTACTATTAGGACTGGGAAGGCAGTTGCTACTTTTCCTAATGCATTTTATGTATTATCTACATCAGAGAGACAATTATTATGATTTGCCTTTAAGTTGATTGCAACATACTTTAGGTACACAAATATGAAATAACTATTATAATTATTTCAAAGCTACAGCTATAAATCGAGCAATATCTCCTTTTAATGAAGCCATTTAAACCAAACTTACAATCATGAGAAACCATCTTGGCAGCATCAGGCGCAAGTCAGAAACCAACTGTGGTCTAGCCGCTATTCCACCACAGGGCATGTTCATGCACAGAATAAACTAATTCTTCCTGAGCTAATTTAATGTCCCCTAGATTACTAGGTTACTTGTCGGTATTGAGAGGAAGGCTGTAGAGGGTCTAGAACTGGAGGCAAAATGCTTGTATTCTGCACAAACTGGGTCAGAGCTTAGAGTTTCTAAAGGTCCTTCTATCCAAAGATGTACTGTATACATCTGTTTTACAATTGTGACTCAAGAATGCACTCTTGTGATGCAAGAAATGTGTGGTCTGCAGGGGAGGGTGTTATAGTATATTACTTGTAGTTTAGAGTAATAAGATTCACTGTGTTTTCCCGCTACAACTTTTCTATTTGTGGGCAAGTAATTAATATACAGTATTTTTGATCTTATAGCTCATTAATCTGAATTATTCTGGACAAATGATCAGATTTTAGACATTTTAACGACGTGAAAATATCTGTTAATTGGGAAGTTCAGTCAGCATAGAATTCAGATGCTATATTATGAGCTGGTGAACATAATGTAATATTTTACCGTGTCTTGGCAGAGTGCCTAGTCAAAAACTAAAATGTAACCTTAATTTTTGTCAGGAAAGTTTAGAGCAAATGCGGTAAAATATAAAAAATAAACTAGTGCAAACTTTTAAATGTACAGACATGCTTGTTTAAAAGCATTTCTTATACAGAGTGTTCCATAATGTTTGGGAAAAAGACACTTTTTTTTTTTTCTTGATTTAGCCCTCCACTCCACAATTAAAAATTACCAAGTAAACAATTCAAATAAAGTGCACATGGCAGGCTTTCATTTAAGGGCATTTACATATATTTTGGTTGCATCATGTAAAAATTGTAACACATTTTATACATGGTCTCCCCTTTTCAGTTTGGGATATGGAGCCACTGGTATTTGTGACTACTTGGGTGTGTTTCATTGTGCATTAATCTAGGCAAGACACCTAAGCTTGCTTCTGCTTACAGACTATCTTTGGAGTCTGTAGTATCTCTTATTCAACAAGATGACAAGAGCTGTGCCAATGAAAGTCTAAAAGCTGTGATGCAGCTGAAAGATAAGAATAAAAGCATTCAAGACATTGGTAAAACCTTAGGAATAACTTAACTGTCTGTAATATTAAGAAAGAATCCATTGGTGAGCTCAGTAATCACAAAGGGACTTTTAGGCCAAGGAACATCTTCACAGCTGATGAGAGATTAATCTTCACTATGGTAAAGAAAAAAACCCAAACACCTATCCAATAGATCAGAAACAGTCTCCAGAAAACACGTGTACATGTGTCAGAGACTACTATCTACAGAATACTTCATGAACAGAAATGCAGAGGCCACACGGCATCATTCAAACTACTAATTACCCACAAAAACAGGATGGCCAGATTACAGTTTACAAAAAAGTACTTGAAAGAGCCTGCATAATTCTGGAAAAAAAGTTGTGTGGACAGGCAAATTAAAGGTGAACCTTTAACGAAGTAATGGTGAGGACAAAGTGTGGCGATAAAAGGGAACTGCCCTGTTAAACATGGTGTTGGGAGGTTTTATAGCTAGGGCATGTATGGCTGCCATGGGTACTGGCACACTTACCTTCATCAATGATGGAACTGCTGAGGGCAGTTGCACAATGAATTATGAGATATATAGAAACATCTGCTCAATTTGCAATAAATGCCTCCATTAGACATAGCATTGTACAACAAGGTAGTTATCTCAAACAAACTGCCAAGACAAAACAGGAGTTTTTCAAAGCTTAAAAAATTGAAGAATTTTAAATGACCAGGCCAGTTACCTGATTTAAATTCAGTTGAGCATGCCTTGAACGTGCTGAAGAGAAAACTTAAGGGCACAAGCCCCCACAGCAAGCAGGACTTGAAGATGGCTGCATTAGAGTTTTAACAGAACTCCAGAGAAGATCCTCAGCATCTGGTGATGTCTATGAATCTCAGACTTAAAGCAATCATTGCATGCAAGGGATATAAAACAAAGTACTAAATTTGACTGCTTTAATTTACTGTACCTGCTATTTAAAAGTGGTGTCATTTCTACATGGCATTGACCAAAACTATGCAAAAACCATTGAAGTCTCCAAGGTGCACTTTAATCACATCTGAATTGTTTGATTTGTAATTTTAAATGAGCAGAGGGGAAAATGTGTTTTTGTCCCAAGTATTATGGAGGGGAGTGTAAAATGTGGAGTAAGTGAATGTGGCATGCACCACAAAAACCTTGAAATTACAATACACTCAAGGTTTGGCGCAAAGTAAAAAAGAACATTTAAAAATTTAATTTGTTGCCCCTTGGGCCTTGCACAATAAGTTATGCCCTTGTGTACCAGATGGGCTGTTTCGCACACTTGCCTGTGACTACACCAAAAGTCTGTCCCTCTTACCTCTTTTACTCTGAATGCCTGTACACCCAGACCCAGGGGTGCTTTCATCTGATCAGTGCACACTCCTACTAAACCCTTAAGCTCATATAATATTTGTGTCTAAGTAGCTTTAAAACACAAGTTGGGGACACTTCCCAGCCAACTCCAACTCATACTTTCTTGGTCAGACTCCCACTGTGTCTTTATAGGACTGTGTTTCTAGGCCAGCTCTTTGTTTATGTTTTAGAGAGCAATGAATTTGCACCTTAATAAAGAAAATATGTTTGACAGGTTAAATGACAAGGAAATGATTACAAGGTAATATTTATGTTTAGTAAAATTAATTATCATGTGCTTGTAAATTATCAGACTCTTATTTGCCCAGTTATCCCAATTTTTTAATTAGAAGATTGTTTTTTGTTTATTTATTATGAGATACGTTAGAAGCGCCTAAACATCTGAAATTAAAATTTACTAGGAACATCTGGGTGGAAAAGAAGTTAAATAGTGTAAAAAAATACAATTACGTTTGTGAACTAACACAATTTTTTTTTTGGTTTTACATTATTTATCTCTTCTGGATATGCCATTTAAAATGAATCATCTATGTATAAGCAGTATATTAAAAGATCAACAACAATATTCTAAATAAATGATGAGGGGGTCTCATATTAAATAGACTGTCAACAATAAGTCCTAAATGTACTTTTAAAAAATGTTAAAGAATGGTATAATATACACCAGTAAGAAAACTGTTTCCATTTGTTCTTGCTACAAAGGTATTTTAAGTTTTTGAATCAACATAACTTTATACAAGAATCACTGTTTTCTCTTTTCCTTATCTTTTATAGCAAATTACATGTTTATTACATTGTGTAGGTTAAAAAGTAAACCCTGCACATTCAAGCAAGGAAAATGTGTCTTCTGTCATGAACCCATGTTTTCATCTTAAACCAGATGAGAGGTAACAGAAACTAAAAGTAAGGTTCAAGTACTGGGAGGAAAGAGGGAAAATTGAAATCAAATGGGCAGAGTTCAAGAACAAAAGAATTTTGCAACGAAAGTTGTGTGTAACTATGGAACATTGGAAAGAAAGTTTGATTGCATCTGAAACATGTCAAATTTGAAGTTTCTATTGAATGTTAGACTGGTAGGCATACTGTGATTGCTGTAAAACGGATCCAATCAAAAGACAGTGATGCAAGCATTTAGTTAACTTCAGTGTCTCATTAAAAATAATGAGATATCCCACAAAATGCATACTATGCATTGTTAAATTGTTGCATTTTACATGTTGGTATGTGTAAGGCTATGAATTATACATTTTAGTTGTTCAAAGGTCTTAATTAGGACCTTGTGCAGGGCTGCTGGATAGGGCATATCCCAGGCTGCTGAAATGCATTAAGCATGTTTTAGAATGACTGGCTGACTGCCTTATGCTTTATCTTACTTTAGGGACTTTTATAGTAGACCAGAGCCAAACGACTATGCAGTGTGTGAAAGATTTTTACAAGACACCTGGTGAATACTATTCAGGATTCACTGAAGAAAGTAGAAATAACCATCTTTTACAGAATGATAGCAAAATCTAATTAATAAGAATACTGAACTACTACTCGTACTTCATCTTTTCTCACTTCTGTATGGGGTTCATGTGCCTGGTCAATCTACTGCTTACAGCTTGATCATGCATCGCCACCTCAGTCAAACCCCTTTGCTTCAGTCTCCATTTACTTCATATATTTCCACCTGCACTTCAGCATCCCTGCTTTCTCTTCCCCTGGTAACCCTTTGTCCATCACAATCTTATAGTCTGTGTTATGTCAGTCTTGAAATTGTCTTCTGTTTTTAATCAGCCTTTCTTTTCTTGGACAGCAAGTTTGGAAGGATAACAGTGGCCATGGAACTGAAGTCAGAATTGATTAGAAAAGGTGAGGTCAGCTTCAGGGCCAGCTCTAGTGTTTTTGGTGCTTTAGACAAAGCTGTAAATACCCCCCCAAGTCCCATCGCCTTCCCCCTATTCTGAATAAATGGAAAGGAAATATCTAGCAGTTTACTACAGATATTAGATGAATGAATACAAATTTGACTTGTCATTTTAGCAACTGAGTATATTATATATAAATATAGCATAACTGTTAAGTTAATTGACTCATGGAAGTTCCATTTTACAAACAGAATGCCAGCTTTAAAAAGTAGATAGTTTTTTTGAAAAGGACACATTATGGATCTGCTGTATGATTGCTTATTTCCTATAATTCTCACTAATTTCACAAATTATTTACCGTAATACAGAAAAAAGAGGAACTATAAAACAAGTGTAATATGCATATATGCGCAATTCAAAAATGCTGAGTTTTTTAATTCCTCACATTTTGTAGATTTATATCAGTCACATAAGCAGTCCTAAAAGCACTCATAATGGCAGTCCGCTGTGCTTAAAACTAATGGAAGAAACTGAAAGATAGTCTATGTACAGTATGAGTATGTATACAAAATCAGCATTGAGACAATTAGGAAATAAGGGTGGAAGAGAAGGTAAAGGACACACTTGTTAAAAAGGACATTGCAGTAAAACAAAAATAAAACTATGCACTTGCACCTGGAGAAAAAAAGGATGTTCAGCTGAAGAGGGCCTCTGTGAAGCCAAGTGCATTGCATTTTGGAATTTTCAAGACCACCTGTAAAGGATGCCCTAGTCATCACAAAAAGTCAAGAGAGAGTGACAGTCCAGACTCGGGTGAGAATCTGTTCCAAAAGCAAAGTACATCAATTTACACCAGCAGCATTCCATGCATCGTGATTGCTGGCAGCTGACCCTCTTAAAAACAAATGTACTGTAACTGCACTTGTGATGAAAGACCAGTTTCAGATTTCGTCAAAAAAAGATTTGTGGTCACGTTGAACATGAGTGGAAATGTAAATGCATTTTCTATCCACATGTAACGATTAAAAATAAAAAGAACTTTGTGGGGCAGCGCCAGCAGTCAGGTAAGCAGCGGTAGGACTGCTAACCAGCAACTGAATGCAGCTACTTGTGTGAAATCAAGCTAGCATTTTCTTCACAAGATGGTTATATCTTTTGTGCCTTATTAAAACACTAAGTTTTTTTTTTTTTTTTTTTTTATGGCAGGGTTACAGGTTAGTGGCAGCGGTGTCTTGTGCTGTGCAAAAACACAACAACCACTAGAGAAGTATTTAAATGACAAGTGTAAATGACAAATTATGGACAGGATCTACATCAATGTGCAACAACATTAAAACTGCTTGTCTAATATTGTGTACACCCCCCTTATGCCATCAAAACCGATCTGACCTGTCAAGACATTGACAACACAAGACCTCTGAAGTTGTCCTGTGGTATCCGACACCAAGATGTTAACACCAGATCCTTTAAGTTGCAAGGTGGGGCCTCCATGGATCTGACTTCTTTTTTCATCACATCCCACAGATGGTTGATCAAATTGAAATATCTGGGGAATTTGGAGGCCAAGTCAACACCTTTGAACTCTTTGTCATGTTCCTCAAACCATTCCCGAACAGTTTTTGCAGTGTGGTAGGGCACATTATCGCACTGAAAGTGGCCACAGTGCCATTTCCATGAAGGGGTGTACATGGTCTGCAACAGTCTTTAGGTAGTTTGTATATATCAAAGTAACATCCAGGTAAACAACTTACACCTACCTAGCCGTCTACGTGATCTAGAAGAAAATGTGATACACTAGACCAGGCCACCTTTCATTGCTCTGTGGTCTAGCTCTGACTCTAACATGCCCATTGTCGGTGCTTTTGGTGGTGGACTGAGGTCAGCATGAGCACTTTGACCAGTCTGCGGCTACACAGCCCTCTATGCTGGAAGCTGTGATCCACTGTGTGTTCTTATGCATTTCTTTCATGACCAGCATTAAGTTCTTAAGCAATTTGTGCTACAGTGGCTCTTCTGTGGGATCACTCCACAGGCATATCCGTGAGGCTTGAGCACAAATTACCCCATTGTGGGTACACCAGTTGTTGTTGCTTTAACCATAGTTTTGTTTGTACTAACCACTGTATACCGGGAACACCCTAGACCTTCCATTCCAGAGATGTTTGATACAGTCATCTAGACATCACAATTGGGCCCTTGTCAGAGCTGCTCGGATCATTACCCTTGCCCATCTTTCTTGCTGCCAAATATATCCCCCTTGATAGGTTCCACTGTAACGAGATGATCAATGTTATTCACTTCACCTGTCAGTAGATTTAATGTTGTGGATGATGAGTGTATATACTGTATGAAGTGCATACTAAAGGAGGTGTTTGAGAAAATGAACTGTCTTGTAACATTTTGAATATTGATGACCTGGGCTGTACTAAAAAGGTCCAAAGGCCAGATCCAGCCCGCAGGGCTTCAGTTTGACAGTCCTGATCTCAGTCTACAGGACTGAGACTTTGTCTTTGTCTTTCAATTTTGAGTCATTACTAAGGTTTATTTTTTCCTCAAGGGATGCTGCCTACTGGAGCTTTTGTTTTCTGCCTCACTCCACACTGTCCATGCAATGCGGCCGCAGAGAGCTTAAACAACTCGGCACATTCACATAAAAAACGACAAGGGGTGAGTGAGCTATCTTTAGGCTTTTACTGGACATACTTCATTGTAAACTGAAATATATACAAAAGAAACATACAGGCATTTATATGTGTACAATCAAAGACAATAAAGAATGATTTACAAAGCAATACATAGCAGACAGTGTACATTAAACAAGCTTTAAAAGACACTTTAAAAGGCGAGTGATTTCCACAGATGGATCAAGACAAAGAGAAGCACGTAGACAGAGGTTCAAATTGCTGCGTACCACAACTAACCACACACAGGGGTTTATATGCCATAAGGATATGTTTTGGACGTGACTAGAACAAGAGATAAAAGGGGTGCCTACATGAGACACATGGGGTGTATTGTATTCAAATGTTTATTATGGGACCTACGTGCTTTACGTGAGTTTCATAGACTATTATAGTACCACTGTGAGTGTGGGACGTGACTGACTGCTATGTTAATAATTGACAAAATGAATGGGGAGCACAGTTCAACAAATAACAGTCTCAACTAGCAAGATGTGGGGCAGAACACACTAAAAAGGTCCAAAGGCCAGATCCAGCCCACAGGGCTTCAGTTTGACAGTCCTGATCTCAGTCTACAGGACTGAGACTTTGTCTTTGAACTTTGAGTCATAACTAAGGTTTATTTTTTCCTCAAGGGATGCTGCTTACTGGAGCTTTTGTTTTCTTCACTTCTGTTGTCGACTAGTCATAGCTCAATGGTAATATTAATGAACATATATTGTTAGGATGTGTTATAACTTATAAAGTTTGTCATCAATTTGTTACATAAAAAATTGTTACACTGCTCTGAGCTTGAATATTGTGTCAATATTTTACTGCTTTGGGGGTTGAAATAGTGGATGAGTAAAAATGATTTCACCCATGAAATGTAGTATTACAAGATAACCAGAACAAGAAAGTTTGAAATAACAAAACATTATATCTACACAGTGTCCACTGAAAGTGGCTTCTGGACATTCACACGTCAGTAAAAGGTAATGCCAATCTACTGACACTCTCAAAATCCCAAATCGATCTTAGAAGAGGAATGATGCAGAGGTATGAAAAGTTGTCACCACTTAGACTGTGTAAGAACAAGCTGACTGAGATTAACAAATACGAGTCAAGGCAGTCTTATCTTTAGGGTGTAATTCAACAATCTTCTATGAGGAAAATTTTTTATATTTTTATAAAAAATAATTAGATATCTAACAAAAATGTAAAACCACATGGTTACTGTTCTTGTATATTGGTAAACATGAGCACATAAGACATTGTACTCTTCAACATCACCCCTGCTTTAAGTGGTCCCCGTGAAGGGTGCTACATGCATGACAGAACCCTAAAGTCATTTCATTTCAATAAATAGTGTTATGTTTACTTTATTAGACTAAAACTGTAAATGGTATATCATCTTAGGGCAGTATGGTGACAGTAGGTTGTTATTTATACTGTATCACGTCTCCAGAAAACTTTGTTTTCATAATATGCACATTATTCTCTACCCCATAGGTTTTCTCCGTGTCCATTAGTTTCCACCCATAGTCCAAAGATGTGCAAGTTAACTAGTGACTCCAAATTTACCTAGTTCCTACCCCAAGGCACTGTATCCCATCCCATTGTTTGTGAATATGTACAGTATTATGTGATTAACTGGTAAAATAACAGAAGTACTCTGACTGAAGTGGTTTGACAAACTGTTTTTTTCACTCTCTAGCTTCATTGAATTTAGACAGGAGATACTGCTGCTGCATGATTTATAGGGATACACATGAAAAAGTGTACAATCCACCAAAGAAAGTCGTGGATCAAAAAAATAAATGACAAAAATTAGAGAATTTATAAGTCAATTAATATGTAATGTTTTCTTTACAGATATGTTTAAAAACATTAAATTGATTAAATAATGTCATGTTAAATTGATTTTGAACACTGTGCACATTAATGAATTGTGTAATTTGTTAAATTTTAAATGAATTTATTTTTAATATGTTTATTGTGTTTATAAATGCCAAAGCATAACTTCACAATTAAAGCAATTTTTATTATTTAGATTTTGCAGACCTATGTAATGAATGGCTTACGCAAGTTTTTTTTTTTTGCTTTGTTTTTTCTTAGTAGCTCAGCTTTTTACAGAAGCATCAGTATAAATGAATTGTCTAGTGCATCCTTGCTGATACTTGCTGAAATGATTCTGTGTTACTCAGCTTTGCCTGTGAAATGAGCCTGAGTTATAGTGCCATCAGTTAATCAGAGGTATTAGACGTAGTATGTAATTAACTAAGTACTTTTCTGTATACAATATTTGTTTTTATTTTTTAAAACTAACATTATTAGTTGACTGATGGTTCCTTACTGTTAAACATGCTATATACAACTACTTGAGTAAAACACTTCTGCCATAGATTAATTGCTGGTTGTCGTACTGACTGACTTTGCTTTTGCTGATATTTGATTAGATTAGATCAACTTTATTAATCCCATGTGGAAATTCAAATGTATACAACACAAGAAACATAAAACCAAGGATTGATTGATAAAGAAAAATTTTGGATTTAAAAATGAATAATTCTTCATTCTGGAAGTTGTATTTGAATTTCTTGCTCAATGTATACTTTTCTTGATGAAAAAATCATAATAAACAGTTTCAAACAGTTATTGACTTGTATACCATTGAGATTCTTACTATGAATGTTCTCATTTACATTTTGAGAATAAGAGAAAGGATGACTTATTTTATTAATACAATGAGGACTGATTCAGGTCATTTATGTTAGGTAGAATGCCTAGAGGGGGCTAGGCAGTCTCATGGTCTGGAACGCCTGCAGATTTTATTTTTTTCTCCAGCCGTCTGGAGTTTTTTTTCTGTTCTCCCTGGCCATCGGACATTACTTTTTTTTTTTCTATGTGAATTAGTGTTCCCTTATTCTAATTTTTATTTATTTTGTCTTTTTTTCTCTTTCTTCATCATGTAGAGCACTTTGAGCTACATTGTTTGTATAAAAATTTGCTATATAAATAAATGTTGTTGATGTTATTAATTAAAATAAAGTTTTGTTTTTGAATCCATTCTTGTTAATCTTAATATTGAATGCTGGTTGGACATGCAAGTAAGAGAATCACCAAAATCTGTAAACATGGCAGTACTACTACTATTTTTGTGATTTTCTACAGACTTGTAAATTCAATCCTGTTGTATTCTTTTACATATTTACAGTACATGTTTTGCAAAGCTTCCACGTAATCATCCCTTTAAATTCAAATGTCTTCCATTTCCAAGCTGATGGAAGTTCACATATGAGAATTTATGTACACTCTTAAAAAATGTTTCTCTAATAATATTTAAGTTTTTTTTACTGGGTTGTGTGGTTCTTCGTAGATCTGTTACTTGACTAAACACCATTTCATTCTGGGAAGGGAACTTTGCAAATCAGCCTGGACAAACTTGTTAAGAAGGCAGGCTCCATTGTAGGATTAAAGTTGGACAGTTTAACATCTGTGGCAGAGCAACGGGCACTAAGCAAACTCCTGTCAATCATGAAGAATCCATGCATCCACTGAACAGTGTCATCTCCAGACAGAGGAGTAGCTTCAGTGACAGACTTTTGTCACTGTCTTGCTCCACTGACAGACTGAGGAGATCGTTCCTCCCCCACACTATGCAACTCTTCAATTCCATCCAGGGGAGTAAATGCTAACATTACTCAAAGTTATTGACTTTTTTTTTTTCTTCATTTTTTCATTTTTATTACTATTTAATTTAATATTGTTTCTTTGTATCAGTATACTGCTGCTGGATTATGTGAATTTCCCCTTGGAATTAATAAAGTATCTCTATCAAATGAAGTTGGTTCTCTGTGCGTTGAAAATCTTCCCAGTATGTACAAAAAACAATATTTAATGTATGGTAGGCTACCTAACAGGACACAAAGTTTAAGAAAACCTTGACTTAGCCTGTGTTATTGTATGTACCAAGATGTCTTTAAAGTCATGAGCCATTGGAATTTCACAAATCTCTAAAATCTATTCATGGTACTTACTGTAAGGAACCTGTTACAGATCTAAATAAATGGGTTTTTTTTTCCTGAAAATTTCATATGAATGGGTCTTTTGGGACCAGAAATGGTTCCCCTTTGGCACCTTTATTTTAAAGAGCGTATAATGTTAAAAAAAAATAGAAATTTATATACCTGAAAATATGAGCATCTGTATAATTGGGAAACACCAGAACGTGAGCCACTGCACTCAAGATCACCCCCAAATCTGCCCATGTAAAGGCTGCTACATTTATGATAGAACCTTAAAGTAATTTCTGTTTAGTGTATGATATTTTCACTTTAATATCTTTTTTTTTTTTTTACAAACGTACGTTTGTTTTAGGATTATTCTAAATAACCATCCTTGTGGTTATGCCTTTTCAATTCAAATGTATTCCATCATCATGCTCACGGAAGTTCACTTAACACTGTACTGCCTGTTTTTCAACTATACATATTTTTAGGGTGCTCAAAAATTGTAATTAAAATATCTAAAAATGCGCTCATCTGCTCTGAAATAATCTTTATCAGAAGTGATTCAATATGTAACAACTTACAAAGGACAATTTCGGTTCGGATCCCTTTAATCGGGCAGCGCGGTGGTGCAGTAGTTAGCCTTGCCGCCACACAGCTCAAAAGGCTTTCATTGAAATGCTAGTCCTGTCGGTGCCTTTTGGAGTATGTATTTTATTATTTTTTTTCAATTGGACCGATTTTACTTGCGACTGGAAGTATCAGTGGCCGGTGATGGTCACCGCCCAGAGTTCGGACTTTTTTGGCGACCAATTACGGTGACCCCGAAAGGCAAGTGACAAAAAATGTAAAGGTATGAAGCACACACTTAAGGTGACGCCCAGAATTAAATATGGTGCCGCGCTCGCAATCAGAGGGATGACGACAAAGATTTTGTACAGTATTACTTGTTCCAGACAACAAGGCAATCCTTTAAGTTAGTGCAGTTACTTATAATGAATATAATATATAAGGGGCTAAAGCCTCTGATGTTCTCCTCTCCCAACGTTGACACGTTCTTCCATATCTCTGTGGGTTTCCTACCATATGCAAAAACCGTGTGTGTTAGATTAAGTGGGGACTGATCCTTCCGTGGGTGAGTGTTAGCCTGACCAGAAGTCCCGAAGGCTCCAGGAATAGTACGGTAGTAGGCACTTAACAATATGGAAGGACAGGTTCGGTTGCATGTTAACGTGATTGGCTTTAAGTTTTGCCCATTGAGAAAGATGCGTCCATACTGTAAAATATTTAAAAAAAAAAAAAAATCCCCTTCAGTTTTAATGTAAACGTAACTTTAAAATAAATTTGTCACAGAGGGTTACAGTTGCACTGTTACGTAGCCTAACTACTGCTGAAAATCCTCCAGCAAAATTACCTTGAAACATCCTGCCTCCTCCAGGCATTCACTTGACATTCAGAGACACACCCCAATGCCTGGTGTTCCACATTGCAGTGCAGCCCAGTCCTGGCTGGATCTCTTAAAGGCTTCTCACACTTGTATAGAATGCCCATTTTATGACTCAAACCATTACGCGTAGAGCTAAATCCGAGCCCGCACGTGAACACCGATTTTTAGGGCTTTTTGAGAGGAGCTGGACAGAATGTGGTGCTATACATTCCACAGACAGTACAGTTACCATGTTATACGCGTTTGTATTTTGTCTGTGTTTGCTTCTTTTAGCATTTGAATAACTTTCAATATTCCTGTAGCACATGGTTCAGTGGTAAAAGAGGCTTACACATCATTATGGAAATTATATTGAAATGTGTGCTGAAATGGAAAAAAAAAATACTAATTTGAGGAGGTGTTGCCCTGCTTAAATATTTAAACAGCATTGTGTCCGTTCGTGTTGTGCGCTGCAATTTGATTACATAACTTGGGCTAAAGTTCAGTTGTAGACTCGTCAAGTTCACCTGTTCTCGTGATTAACTTCAGTGCTGTTACATTTGCCTTTGGAGCTGTTTGAGCCTCACTAATTTCACGAGTAAGCTTTGGGACAGTTTCGACTTTATCTAAACTGGTGTTTTGATGACTAACTATTTAAAAAGCGATAGGCAAACACATATTGTAACCTTTTTTATTGTTCTTTTATTCAGACATAGTAATACACCACTGCTTTTAGAGTTTGCGGCAGGTATTTACTAAGATGAAGCTTTAAAACTAATTGTAGTTAGTTCCAGTAAGTTTAGTGGCGTTGCAGTAACAAGAGCTGAACGGTTTGTTCTAGTCTTTAAATGTGTAAATGCGTGTACTTCAATACTTAATGTAATTTAAGTTATAGCTGCTTAAAATTCGGTATATCCTGGATTACACTTGTATATCTGAAATCATGTGGAAGATTATGGGTTCGCTTCCCGGTTCCTCCCTGTGTGGATAGCGCTTCGAGTACTGAGAAAAGCGCTATATAAATGTAATGAATTATTATTATTATTAAGGTTAAATATTTGTAGAGTACAGATGATTTGAAGTAATTCGGCACGATTTCAGAAGTGTCTAAGTGAATTCTATTTAATTAGAGAATATCTGTTATATATGTAATATTTTCCTCCGTATTATTGGTAATTTTGCACATTGTGTGTCATTTAATGGAGTTTCAATGAAATTCCTTTTGTATTGCTAAAGCAAATATTTAACTTACAGTGATAAGCTATGATTTAACTATTTGAAATAGATTTTAAATTTTTAAATTGATCACACCTTTATATTACGTGAATTTGAAAAGGGATTAATGACTATTTTCAACATCTTAAGTCAACTACCGGATACCCGTAGTGACTGTAACTATTTCTTCACAACACTAAATATTAAGACAACAGCGTAATTTTAGTGGGCGTAATTATTTTTTGTACTTTATACATTTTTTAAGATAGTGTTCTGTGTTGGTTTCTGAATGCTCGTCTTTACCACCTTGCACATGTCTGATTAACATGCTTGCCTCGGTGAAAAATACACCTCACAGGAAGCCACAGCTGCCCCAGACCCCAAGTCCAGCTAATTGTAAGTAATGGTTATGACGTTTTCGCAGATGCCGGTGGATGGCCCGTTTTTTATCCACCCCACGTCTGGTCAGCCCTGCCATGGACCCGTGTCCCGCCCAGGGTTTATTCTCGACCTCCCTGTCGGGTACTCACCGTAATCCTGATCTGGACGAGCGGATTAGAAATCTATGAATGAATTTCTATCTGCAGTAATTGCACTGTTTGAAGTACTCGTACTGCTATGTCTTCAGTGCTTATAATTTAAGTCTTTCTCTTTTTAAAGGCACTCTGTGACATCGGAGCACAGTAGACTACAAACATAAACCCCACAGGACAGGAGAATCGCCAAACGCTAAATTAACTGTTATAGTTACACTAAGGGCGGCACGGTGGTGCTGTGGTAGCGCTGCTGCCTTGCAGTTAGGAGACCCGGGATCGCGTGGAGCTTGCATGTTCTCCCCGTGTCTGCGTGGGTTTCCCCAGGTACCTGGTTTCCTCCCACTGTCCAAAGACATGCAGGTTAAGTGCATTGGTTATTCTAAATTGTCCCAAGTGTGTCCTGCGGTGGGTTGGCGCCCTGCCCGGGATTGGTTCCTGCCTTGCGCCTTGTGTTGGCTGGGATTGGCTTCAGCAGACCCCCGTGAACTTGTGTTCGGATCCAACGGGTTGGACGATGGATGGATAGTTACACTAACATTTTAAAGTGTAGCCTATGTATTTTCACATCTACTTTAATTTTCTGATTTAACATGTAAATCCTGATGGACACGTCGTGCTTCCTTGTTAAAACTTGTTTCGCTGCTTTGATTTCTTAAAAAAAAAAAAAAAAAAACGAATCCTCCAGTGTCATCGCCACTATGGTGTTACTATGCCGGGTAAACTGCGTTGATTTAAAATATAGGCCTATATATATATATATAACGGTCACGTGTTATACTAAACAAGAGTACTACACTTATAAAGTAGATGGATGCAGTAAATAATACACCGCTGTTCTACCGTAACTTCTGTTATTAGTAACTCGTTTTAATGTGCGTTTCGTTTGACAGTATATTTCATGTTGTGCGGCTCTGGTTCTCCTTTTAAGTAATAAACGTATAGTGCTTCGTCGACGACCCACGCCTCATTTAGCTCTTCGAGTTTCCTGTCGCCGACCCATTTGTCCCCCCGCGGTGCCCGTTCCCGTCCTGGTTCCTGGCGTTGTTTACTGAGGGTACCGAGACGGAAAGCCAATGTGATGATGTATCGGGGCTCATGCGTTCACCGCGGCAGGTAAGGCTTGTCTTGTTTTTCCCATTCTTTTAAAGACGGTGGAAATCTCGGGGCTCAGTCTCACTCTGTGGAGTGGAGTTAGTTACGTATGGTAAAGCAAGTAATAAGTTAAAATGTTAAGGCGTAAATAATGAGCAAGTTTACTTTCTTTCTATACTGCATACTAAGGCGCCTGGCCCATCATCACTACTTTGCATTTCGGAAACCCCCCCAGGACGGATGCAGAGAAGGCAGAAGTTAACGTTTAAATGATATATGTTGCAATGCGGCTTTACCATCGAACATTGCTGCCAGTTAGCATGCAGGAAGCGTTTTTACAGTGGCAACAGAGGGCAACAGCTTAGTGCACAAATTAGTGCTGCTGCATCCTGGGATTGAATCTCATATCTGGTAATTGTCAATGTGGAGTTTGTACACGTGTGGTGTTTTCTCCCATTTGATCTGTGTGTAGATGTATGAATGGGCCACGTTGGACTGGTATCCTGTCCCACCTTGCACCCAGTGATGTTAACGTAGGCATTTATCACCTTGACCTTGATTTGGATTAAGCCAGTTTGAGAATATAATTATACTACTAATGGATCACAAAAGAAGAGTTCTAAAGAGCAGAAGCTACAATGAGAATGAATTGGCCCGGGGTTGGAAAAATAGTTGAGAATAGAAAGAAGTGAGGCCAGACCTAGACTATGTCCTCAGTCATGGAGTTATTGGGGGGGTTGGTGTTTGTAGTATGATTACAGATTACCCAAAATGTTGGAATTAAAAGATTTCTAGATCAGTCCCAGAGTTTTGAAGGTAATACTCTAAATTCATATTTGAGTCTAATGCTACATGTACAGAATACAAATTCTTATTTGAATGTCTGATCAAAACTCGATCTGTTTGCCATACACTGCCATATTAGTATATTAACATCTTTAAACTTACCTACTCCAATTCGCATTGTATAATCAATGGAGACAGGGCAATAATCTGTTCTTTAACACCAGGTAAACCAAAGAGACAACACCTTATGTCTGTATAGAAGGGATGCTGTTTAAATGAGTAAGTATGCTTTAGATTTCTTGCAGTTACTATCAGTACATTTTGTCTCGTTAAAAAGGCTCACCAGCTCCTCTGTTACCTCAGATGTCTTAGGACACCTCACATTTCTCCTTTCGTTCTCACAAACTGCTGCCAGTGCCCACTGGATTCAGTCCTCATTGGCTGCATCACATCCTGGTATAGAAACTGCTCACCTCAAGATTACAAAGCACTGCCGGGGGTGGTGAAAGCAGTACAGAATATTACTGTACACCCAGCTGTCTTCTGTTCAGGACATTGATGGTTGGGAGCATGTGCCAATACCATGGCGGAAGAAAATAAATTGATCACAAAGTTAATTAATGATCAGTTTTGCCATTGGCAATGCCAGTTGTAAATGTTGTTGAACAATATTTAATGTAAAGTTCATGATGCAGATAATTGATTTATAATGGGTTACATAACTTCATAACTATATAGTTGTACGTTTAAAATATCTAAATTTAAAATGTGATGTGTATAGTAAATTTACATGTTACAATTCATTTATTTTTAAGTGACTTTAAGATAATACAGTGTGTATGTAGAGTAATGTGTCTCATGAGAACACACTTAGGAGTCATCGGGAGAATATGAGAAAGACCTTCCCCATGGACTGCAGGTGGCAGATGTCTCTCAGGAGGCTCTGTCATGTTTAAAACTATAAATGTCTGAAGCTAAAACAGACAATCAAAGTGATTTAAGAACCTCTTTTTCATGACAAGCGGCCAACAAAGTATTTTTTTTGTAAAATGTCTTTTGTGTCATGTTTATACTAAATGTTTTGTATTTCATCTTGTGTGCACGGAAGTTACTGTGTATTCACAAATGTGTTTTGTTCTGATTACTCACCATGTAGTTCTCACGGCATGGAGGCGTGATGGTGTGAGTAAGACAAGCCCAAGCGATAAACGCCAGTTTCAAAGAACCGACCTGTGTCTGTATTGTTGTTAAGACAGCTACATCATCCTGCCTCCTCCAGGCATTCACTTGACATTCAGAGACACACCCCAATGCCTGGTGTTCCACATTGCAGTGCAGCCCAGTTCTGGCTGGATCTCTTAAAGGCTTCTCACACTTGTATAGAATGCCCATTTTATGACTCAAACCATTACGCGTAGAGCTAAATCCGAGCCCGCACGTGAACACCGATTTTTAGGGCTTTTTGAGAGGAGCTGGACAGAATGTGGTGCTATACATTCCACAGACAGTACAGTTACCATGTTATACGCGTTTGTATTTTGTCTGTGTTTGCTTCTTTTAGCATTTGAATAACTTTCAATATTCCTGTAGCACATGGTTCAGTGGTAAAAGAGGCTTACACATCATTATAAAAATTATATTGAAATGTGTGCTGAAATGGAAAAAAAAATACTAATTTGAGGAGGTGTTGCCCTGCTTAAATATTTAAACAGCATTGTGTCCGTTCGTGTTGTGCGCTGCGATTTGATTACATAACTTGGGTTAAAGTTCAGTTGTAGACTCGTCAAGTTCACCTGTTCTCGTGATTAACTTCAGTGCTGTTACATTTGCCTTTGGAGCTGTTTGAGCCTCACTAATTTCACGAGTAAGCTTTGGGACAGTTTCGACTTTATCTAAACTGGTGTTTTGATGACTAACTATTTAAAAAGCGATAGGCAAACACATATTGTAACCTTTTTTATTGTTCTTTTATTCAGACATAGTAATACACCACTGCTTTTAGAGTTTGCGGCAGGTATTTACTAAGATGAAGCTTTAAAACTAATTGTAGTTAGTTCCAGTAAGTTTAGTGGCGTTGCAGTAACAAGAGCTGAACGGTTTGTTCTAGTCTTTAAATGTGTAAATGCGTGTACTTCAATACTTAATGTAATTTAAGTTATAGCTGCTTAAAATTCGGTATATCCTGGATTACACTTGTATATCTGAAATCATGTGGAAGATTGTGGGTTCGCTTCCCGGTTCCTCCCTGTGTGGATAGCGCTTCGAGTACTGAGAAAAGCGCTATATAAATGTAATGAATTATTATTATTATTATTATTAAGGTTAAATATTTGTAGAGTACAGATGATTTGAAGTAATTCGGCACGATTTCAGAAGTGTCTAAGTGAATTCTATTTAATTAGAGAATGTCTGTTATATATGTAATATTTTCCTCCGTATTATTGGTAATTTTGCACATTGTGTGTCATTTAATGGAGTTTCAATGAAATTCCTTTTGTATTGCTAAAGCAAATATTTAACTTACAGTGATAAGCTATGATTTAACTATTTGAAATAGATTTTAAATTTTTAAATTGATCACACCTTTATATTACGTGAATTTGAAAAGGGATTAATGACTATTTTCAACATCTTAAGTCAACTACCGGATACCCGTAGTGACTGTAACTATTTCTTCACAACACTAAATATTAAGACAACAGCGTAATTTTAGTGGGCGTAATTATTTTTTGTACTTTATACATTTTTTAAGATAGTGTTCTGTGTTGGTTTCTGAATGCTCGTCTTTACCACCTTGCACATGTCTGATTAACATGCTTGCCTCGGTGAAAAATACACCTCACAGGAAGCCACAGCTGCCCCAGACCCCAAGTCCAGCTAATTGTAAGTAATGGTTATGACGTTTTCGCAGATGCCGGTGGATGGCCCGTTTTTTATCCACCCCACGTCTGGTCAGCCCTGCCATGGACCCGTGTCCCGCCCAGGGTTTATTCTCGACCTCCCTGTCGGGTACTCACCGTAATCCTGATCTGGACGAGCGGATTAGAAATCTATGAATGAATTTCTATCTGCAGTAATTGCACTGTTTGAAGTACTCGTACTGCTATGTCTTCAGTGCTTATAATTTAAGTCTTTCTCTTTTTAAAGGCACTCTGTGACATCGGAGCACAGTAGACTACAAACATAAACCCCACAGGACAGGAGAATCGCCAAACGCTAAATTAACTGTTATAGTTACACTAAGGGCGGCACGGTGGTGCTGTGGTAGCGCTGCTGCCTTGCAGTTAGGAGACCCGGGATCGCGTGGAGCTTGCATGTTCTCCCCCGTGTCTGCGTGGGTTTCCCCCGGGTACTCCGGTTTCCTCCCACTGTCCAAAGACATGCAGGTTAAGTGCATTGGTTATTCTAAATTGTCCCAAGTGTGTCCTGCGGTGGGTTGGCGCCCTGCCCGGGATTGGTTCCTGCCTTGCGCCTTGTGTTGGCTGGGATTGGCTTCAGCAGACCCCCGTGAACTTGTGTTCGGATCCAACGGGTTGGACGATGGATGGATAGTTACACTAACATTTTAAAGTGTAGCCTATGTATTTTCACATCTACTTTAATTTTCTGATTTAACATGTAAATCCTGATGGACACGTCGTGCTTCCTTGTTAAAACTTGTTTCGCTGCTTTGATTTCTTTAAAAAAAAAAAAAACGAATCCTCCAGTGTCATCGCCACTATGGTGTTACTATGCCGGGTAAACTGCGTTGATTTAAAATATAGGCCTATATATATATAACGGTCACGTGTTATACTAAACAAGAGTACTACACTTATAAAGTAGAAGGATGCAGTAAATAATACACCGCTGTTCTACCGTAACTTCTGTTATTAGTAACTCGTTTTAATGTGCGTTTCGTTTGACAGTATATTTCATGTTGTGCGGCTCTGGTTCTCCTTTTAAGTAATAAACGTATAGTGCTTCGTCGACGACCCACGCCTCATTTAGCTCTTCGAGTTTCCTGTCGCCGACCCATTTGTCCCCCCGCGGTGCCCGTTCCCGTCCTGGTTCCTGGCGTTGTTTACTGAGGGTACCGAGACGGAAAGCCAATGTGATGATGTATCGGGGCTCATGCGTTCACCGCGGCAGGTAAGGCTTGTCTTGTTTTTCCCATTCTTTTAAAGACGGTGGAAATCTCGGGGCTCAGTCTCACTCTGTGGAGTGGAGTTAGTTACGTATGGTAAAGCAAGTAATAAGTTAAAAATGTTAAGGCGTAAATAATGAGCAAGTTTACTTTCTTTCTATACTGCATACTAAGGCGCCTGGCCCATCATCACTACTTTGCATTTCGGAAACCCCCCCCAGGACGGATGCAGAGAAGGCAGAAGTTAACGTTTAAATGATATATGTTGCAATGCGGCTTTACCATCGAACATTGCTGCCAGTTAGCATGCAGGAAGCGTTTTTACAGTGGCAACAGAGGGCAACAGCTTAGTGCACAAATTAGTGCTGCTGCATCCTGGGATTGAATCTCATATCTGGTAATTGTCAATGTGGAGTTTGTACACGTGTGGTGTTTTCTCCCATTTGATCTGTGTGTAGATGTATGAATGGGCCACGTTGGACTGGTATCCTGTCCCACCTTGCACCCAGTGATGTTAACGTAGGCATTTATCACCTTGACCTTGATTTGGATTAAGCCAGTTTGAGAATGTAATTATACTACTAATGGATCACAAAAGAAGAGTTCTAAAGAGCAGAAGCTACAATGAGAATGAATTGGCCCGGGGTTGGAAAAATAGTTGAGAATAGAAAGAAGTGAGGCCAGACCTAGACTATGTCCTCAGTCATGGAGTTATTGGGGGGGTTGGTGTTTGTAGTATGATTACAGATTACCCAAAATGTTGGAATTAAAAGATTTCTAGATCAGTCCCAGAGTTTTGAAGGTAATACTCTAAATTCATATTTGAGTCTAATGCTACATGTACAGAATACAAATTCTTATTTGAATGTCTGATCAAAACTCGATCTGTTTGCCATACACTGCCATATTAGTATATTAACATCTTTAAACTTACCTACTCCAATTCGCATTGTATAATCAATGGAGACAGGGCAATAATCTGTTCTTTAACACCAGGTAAACCAAAGAGACAACACCTTATGTCTGTATAGAAGGGATGCTGTTTAAATGAGTAAGTATGCTTTAGATTTCTTGCAGTTACTATCAGTACATTTTGTCTCGTTAAAAAGGCTCACCAGCTCCTCTGTTACCTCAGATGTCTTAGGACACCTCACATTTCTCCTTTCGTTCTCACAAACTGCTGCCAGTGCCCACTGGATTCAGTCCTCATTGGCTGCATCACATCCTGGTATAGAAACTGCTCACCTCAAGATTACAAAGCACTGCCGGGGGTGGTGAAAGCAGTACAGAATATTACTGTACACCCAGCTGTCTTCTGTTCAGGACATTGATGGTTGGGAGCATGTGCCAATACCATGGCGGAAGAAAATAAATTGATCACAAAGTTAATTAATGATCAGTTTTGCCATTGGCAATGCCAGTTGTAAATGTTGTTGAACAATATTTAATGTAAAGTTCATGATGCAGATAATTGATTTATAATGGGTTACATAACTTCATAACTATATAGTTGTACGTTTAAAATATCTAAATTTAAAATGTGATGTGTATAGTAAATTTACATGTTACAATTCATTTATTTTTAAGTGACTTTAAGATAATACAGTGTGTATGTAGAGTAATGTGTCTCGCGAGAACACACTTAGGAGTCATCGGGAGAATATGAGAAAGACCTTCCCCATGGACTGCAGGTGGCAGATGTCTCTCAGGAGGCTCTGTCATGTTTAAAACTATAAATGTCTGAAGCTAAAACAGACAATCAAAGTGATTTAAGAACCTCTTTTTCATGACAAGCGGCCAACAAAGTATTTTTTTTGTAAAATGTCTTTTGTGTCATGTTTACACTAAATGTTTTGTATTTCATCTTGTGTGCACGGAAGTTACTGTGTATTCACTAATGTGTTTTGTTCTGATTACTCACCATGTAGTTCTCACGGCATGGAGGCGTGATGGTGTGAGTAAGACAAGCCCAAGCGATAAACGCCAGTTTCAAAGAACCGACCTGTGTCTGTATTGTTGTTAAGACAGCTACACCAGTAATAAAATAATTAGGTAAGAGTCCTCATTTATTTTCCTTACCTTTCTCTAGGAGAAGTTTTTAGCCTTTAGACTTGTATTGGAGAAGCTGAAGTACTGTTATTTTAAGAAAAGGAATGATACACAATTTATTGATGAACACAGTCATTATAGAAATATAACTTGTTTTGGGGTCCTTTGTCCATGATGTGATGTGACACTGTCTTCCTCAGCTTGCTGTTAGGTTTTTTGCTATGTCCTCTGTGACATCATAAGGAAAAGTATTATTCTTTTTGGCATAAGAGTTTTGGTGCTGAAGTCCCCTTTTTGAAGTAATGGCTGCTTCTCTATCTTCTCAGACAGGATACAGTCACTGACACAGAGCTTGGCCTGGTAGGTGGATCTTAGAGCCATGTTCAGTAGGCCTGAGTAAAAATATTAATTTTCTGATTAATTGCTATTTTTCATTTAAATGATTTAATATTGATTTTTAAAGTCTCAAGATCAATGTCATGAATCTCTGTCCTGCTCAATTAATATATGCAATTTTTTGCTAATCTTCATTTTTGGCATTCAATCCAGTAGACTTTGCAAATATGCCTGTTAAAGCTTTCCACAGAAAAAGCACTTTACAATCTCATCTGTGCCTTCGACACTTAAAGCAGATGTGTGGACTTAGTACGGGTTCAAACAGTGTGTTGGTAAAGAACAAGTGGATAAAAGCAAAGCTGTACAATGCAGAAGTTAAGTATTGCTGTAACACAAGAAATCTGAAAAATAATTTTTCTGGTGTTACCCATCAACATAATGTCAGTTGACATCCAGATGAGTAGAGCCTAATCAATCTGCACTGGAGGTGGCTCCAAGCTTCCATTCAATTCGCCTTGTGTACAAAGAATAACAAATCTGTGGCAGTTTTTATGAGACCCTAAACTGCTGTTGAAAAAGAGGGCTTTCGACAAATTATATAGGTTTTTGAACTCTGGTATGCTATACCAAACAGAAAACGATGAGTTAAGTTATTATACCTAGGCTTTATTAAGGTCTTAAGCAAAGTATCGCCATGTCTCTCAGGTCAGCAGAGAGAATAGCCCTAACTTACAACAGCTGGACATCCAGGGCAGCAGATTCCTACATGATGATCAGATGTCACTACATTAAAAACGACTGGGCATCTGTGGTGGATGTGTTGCAGACAAGTGTGCTGCATGCCAGTCACACCAGGAGCAACCTTGCTGCTTATATGCAGAGTTGGCTGTTGTTCCAAAAACCTTTCAAGCATTTCCAATGCGCAGTTGCATCATGTGACTATGCGAGTCACAAGTGTTTGTGTTGCCAAGTCCAGTGAACATTGCTTCTCTTTAAGTACGTGACAAGCTGTACTATTATGGTGGAAAATGTTTGCAATGTGTGTAACCTGCTAAAGCAAGCAGGCAATTGTTGGAATTCTCAGAGCAGCCTGTGATATCAAAGTGAGTGTTTATACAAAGCAACTGACATGAAGTAGCTCCATAAGCTGTACCTCACGGATCATATTGGCGCCGTTATTAGTCACGATGGCCAGTTCGTGTTCTTTTATGTTCCATACATCCAACACCACTGTCAACAAGCATTAGCTTTAGATCTTCATTTTAAAGCACATCCTCTTTGGCTGAGGAGGATTTGAGAAGACACATTTTTGAGACTTGTTAACATGACTTCTACAAGTGTGCAACTAAAGACGTGTAATTTGTAGAATCATAGAAAGACACAAGTCTTCCCACTGTATCTTTAATTTTGACTAATTCAAGACTATTTTAAATGTCCAATAGGGGAATAAATTTGGCTAATAGTTTAGTTGAAGGGAGTCTACATGGAGATTCATAATACACAGTTAGGTTATTGAATAGCATTTATTGTTTAATAAGCAATATTTGATTATTTTATAATAACATTATTCACAAGATGTTATAGATGTTTTACAAAGCTGATGTTATTGCATTATATTGAAAAAATGACCACCCTATAATATGTGTGGACTGTGATGTGGGAATACATGTTAGTTAAATTATGGAGAATTTTGAGTGCTGTGAAAAAAGTTTTTTTTTATCTTTTAAAGAGCAATGGTATTTTATTCCATATCTTCCAAATACTGATATTGACTGTTCATTACTAACCAAGTTATAAATGTCATTCCCTATGCATATGTTATGAAGTCACTATGCGGACACCCTTCAAATAAAGTGTTACTAAAATTTGTCACATTATATTAATGTTCTCTATGCATAGTTAACTAATCTCTAAAAAAGGCAGCACTTCAAATATATCAGTGCATGCTAATTCAGTCAAGATAAAATTGATATTGAATCAAATCATGGCATTTTGAATTGAAATTGATTCCAACTGGGATATCATTGCCAATACCCAGCCCTATATTTTAGTGTTTCCAGCTTCATGGCTTTATAGAAAGTAGCTTCCCGATCAAAGAAAGTCTGTGAGCTTTTTGTCTTGTCATAAGAGATTGCATTGTCTGCTTTTTTCGGTCTTTAATCAGGAACAGATAAACAGCTTTTAGGTTTCAGAGAGAGAAGAAATGAGTTCAGGTAGTTTTTGAAGGAAGGTGTAACCTCAAGTGATTATTTTAAGATCACTTCCAGTTACAGAATCAGTGTCTTCTCATAGAAACATTATTTTGGCCATTGCATACTGTCAGATTCAGTTCGTGTTGACATGCCTTAGATTAACGTCCATTTAGTTACCTATTCGGCTAAAGAAGCTTTTGCAGAGACGTCAGCTCAAATATGATTTACACCTTTGTCATCAGGTGAAGTCTAGGGCTGTCCAAAGTTTGATATGAGCTGCAGTTTATGCAGGTGGAATGAGGGATGTGCAACTGGATTTCTGTAACCTTGATAAATGTGCTGTCTTAACAGGCTTTGTATCGCGCTAAAAGCCTTGCAAAATGGACAATGCTCACTCACTGACATAAAGGGTAATTGGCCATTCTGCACAGTCAATTTTCTCACTCCTTCATACTGGCTGTTTGCTTACATACCAGTAGACATGGACCGTTCCTATCCTTAAGTTGTAAGGTTGCTGAACAGTGAATCATAAGAACAAATGAAGAATATTGAATAGTAATAATTCAGTTTGAGTAGTGAAGGGCAAAGAAATTATGGTGTCATTGTGAATCAGAGGAGGAGAAGGGTCAGGTTCTAGTGAGGTGGTAACGCAGCTTCCTGACTGTTTCAAAGATGTAATTTTTACCAAATGGGGAATTATAGAAGTAAACTAAGTTCTGTCAAAGAACAATCAGAACAGTACATCTGTCATATCCAGAAAGATCAGAATGCAAAGTCTTGCTAAGTATCTAGCAGAATAATTCAACTAAAAAGAAATTCACAGGGAATAAATTGTTTAAGCCATGATGAAATGAATATTCATAATGATCATATCTTTCAGTTGGTAAATTACTTGATTTCAAATGTAATAAATACAGATGTAGGGAAAACAATAATAAGATTTATACTACCGGTCAAAAGTTTTACAACAAATCAGTTTTTCTTCAAATCTAATCAGTTAAAATGCAATGAATGACCTAAAATGATGAAAAGGTAAGCTATAAACTGCCAGAGGTTTTAATTTAAAGTTTAGGTTAGCACAAACTGAAAAAAAGAAAATTTTAGAATATTACAAATGGGCCTTCTTCATGGAACAACTAATAGGTTACAACCTACAGATGTTTTAAAGCAATTAAAGCAAGTAATTTACACAGGTGTCCCAACCTCTGTCTTAAAGCAAAGTTGGAACAGACTGTGTTACTGCACCCTCTTCCAGTGATAAGGGCAAGAAAATGGCATTTAACAAATGAGATGTGACCCAGCATTATTACCCTTAGACAATTAGAAACTGGAAGAGACCTGGAAGACCAAAAAAGTCACAACCCAATCAGAAGACAAGATTCTGAGCGTCTCAAGCTTACATGAAATGTGCCTTACATCATAACAGCTTCAAGTATAGCTTAACAGTGGTTGAAAAAAGCAAGTCTTAGTTTCTGCTGTTAAGAGGAGACATTTGTGCTGCAGATTTGACAAGGTAAGTGGCAGTAAGAAAGCCATTTGTTAAAGGACAAAATAGGGCCTCGAAATACTGGCTGTGGACTACTGCAGGCTGGAAGAAACTTTTACGGACCGATGAATCAAAATTTGAAATTCACCACTCAGAGTGTTTGTAACTCAGTATGTGACACCACCATGGAGGATAAGTGTAGTGGTCTGTTTTTTGTTTTTGCTGAAGGCAGAGTTGGTGACTTACACAGATTAACTGGCATTCTGAATCAAAAGTGTTACCACAGTGTGGCTGTTATATCAGCAAAAGGAGGCTACATTGATGAATCAAAAATTTGAATAAAACTTTGTACACTTAATGATTCCTTGACTTATTTTTTATTTGCCATTGTTTATTTGTTATATGCCTTGATTTCATGAAACATTAAGACATTAAAATAGAGTGCATTTCCATATAAACTTAAAAAACTGAAGTGTTCTAAAACTTTTGAGTGGTAGTGTAGGTATCCATTATAAGCAGCTTTCAAGAGTCAATACACATTTTTTGTCATGTAGTTATCAATATGCTAAATAGTTTTTGCAAATATTACAAAAGACTTGAAAACATATTTTGTGGTTTTGTATCGTGGTGATTATTTTAAAAGTATTTAAGTTTAGACACAAGTTTTTATTTTCTTACAGAGACTAGTGTTTTCCGCAGAAGCATCTGACGAATGTAAGAAATAGGCGCCGAAAGTGTATGTGCATGGTTTTAAAAGGAAAGCAGTAAATAATGTATTTTTTGACCCTCGATTAAGATTTATGAAGTTCTCTTCTCGGTAGGCTGACAAGTAATTCACATATGAGATCTGGACACACCAGAAATGTTTTTTTTCTGATTAATGCTGAAAAGAATAACTATCCATCCATCCATTTTCAAACCTGCTGAATCCGAATACAGGGTCATGGGGGTCTGCTGGGTGCCAACCCACCGCAGGACACACACAAACACACCCACACACCAAGCACACACTAGGGCCAAGTTAGAATTGCCAATCCACCTAACCTGCATGTCTTTGGATTGTGGGAGGAAACCGGAGCACCCGGAGGAAACCCACACAGACACGGGGAGAACATGCAAACTCCACAGGGAGGACCCGGGAAGCGAACCCGGGTCTCCTAACTTCGAGGCAGAAGCGCTACCACTGCGCCACCATGCCGCCCAAAGAATAACTAGTCAAAAGCATATACAGTATGTGTTTAAACCTAAAAATTAAAACTTAACAAAAATTCTAGCTTTAGGTCTTTCTCGAGGTGACATCTAAAAATTACATCCATTCACCATTTAGTCTTGCAGTAGGATTAAAAACCATTTAACCTTTGCCACAGATAACAAAACAAAAAAGAATGAGCACCTTTCTGCATTAGGTGGAAGTCCCTATATCCTTATATATAACGCAAAGTTCATTCACTCATCAAAAAAAAAAAAAACATGGTTTTCTGTTTAGACAAAACACTGAAATTTAGCAGCTTTTCTGTAGTGCAGGGGAACTAAACTCCAGTCTTGGAGGTTCACAGAGGGTGCAGGTTTTCATTCCGACCAGTTTTGTATTTAGAAGCCAGGCCTAGCAGATAATAAAAATTGGTATATATTTATAGGTCTGGTTAGTGCTTTAATTTTTCCAAGACAAATCACATTGTAGATTTTTCATTTTCTGAGTGTGGTCTGGAATATGTAATGGTGTCAGTCAGCTTATGTGACCCTGTGTGCTTCCTCCACTCCACTTCAGGTGCACATTAACTGGCTGAGAGTTCACGTTTGCAGTTGGACAGTTCACAAGTAATAATTCCGCATGTAAATTACTATTTGTCTACCTCCTTAGTCAGGTAGATTACTTTGTTACTTTTTCCATCCTTTCTCTGGCCCATTAAAAAAAAAAAACTTAGCTGTCTTGAACAAAAACATCGTAACATATTAGCCTTTGCTACCTGTTATCACTGTGCATTATGTTCTTGTATCATTTTCTAGAGACTTAATGCAGCAAATAAACATTAATACAGCAGAGAGCATCCATGCATACTAATTTCTCAATGCTTAGTTCTTGCCTTTGAACCAATCGTTGCTACCAACCAATGTTCTTGAATCTTCTACCAATCCACTCTCTACCTGTGATCCTGGGCTAGTGCACAACATGTCTTCTGTTTTTGCAGGCCCCAAAGTTTGGTTAATATGCGTTTTCAGGAGACCCCAACGTCCTCTTTTACTCGCTGTTCTGACCTGTTATGTAACAACTTTGTGACACTAGAAGTAGGATGAGATGATAAATTACAGATACCACAAATTGACGCTTTTAGTGTGGAGGAACTCGATAAACCTCTGTCATTATCAGAATTACTGGATGCTATAAAGTCACTCCAAGGTGGAAAAGCAGCAGGCCCTGACGGCTACCCTGCAGAGTTTTACAAGAAATTCTCCGCTCAGTTAGCTCCCCTCCTATTAGCAACATTTACAGAAGCCAGAGATAACCAATCTCTTCCACAAACCTTTCGCCAAGCACTAATCACTGTCTTTCCAAAACAAAATAAGGACTTATTACAATGTGCATCATACAGACCAATTTCACTTCTGAATAACGACGTTAAAATACTCTCTAAAATCATAGCTAGAAGGATGGAGAAAGTGCTCCCCTCGGTAATATCACAAGACCAAACTGGATTTATTAGGGGCCGACACTTATCTTCAAATCTTCGACGCCTGTTTAATGTAATATACTCACCAACTAAATCAAACACCCCAGAAATATTATTATCATTGGATGCAGAAAAAGCATTCGACATGATTGAATGGAAATACCTTTTACTATTTTGGAGAAGTTTGGGTTTGGCCCGAACATTTGTGCATGGATTAAATTACTGTATACTAACCCAGAAGCTTCAGTTTGCATCAATAACATTTGCTCAGACTACTTTAAACTAGAGCGTGGCACAAGACAAGGATGCCCTTTGTCACCACTGCTGTTTGCAATTGCCATTGAACCACTGGCAATACATTGTCGAAATACTGATCAGATAAAGGGGATTAGCAGAGAAGGACTGGAACAGAAAATCTCATTATATGCAGATGACATGGTACTGTATATATCGGACCCAGAAAATTCTGTGCCTGCAGTCTTAGCAGCACTCACAGAATTTCAAAAGCTCTCTGGTCTCAGAATTAATCTGAATAAAAGTGTACTCTTTCCGGTGAATTCAAGCATATAATATTAGATTAGACACCCTTCCTTTTATCATTGCAGAACAGTTTAAATACCTCGGGGTAAACATCACAAGTAAACATAAAGCTCTATATCAACAAAATTTCGTGTCTGCATGGAAAAAATTAAACAAGACTTGCATAGATGGTCAACCCTTCATCTCACACTAGCTGGAAGAATTAACACTGTTAAGATGAATATTCTTCCTAAGCTCCTTTTTATTTCAAAACATACCAATATACATTAATAAATCGTTCTTTAAGCAATTAGATTCAACAATAACCTCATTTATTTGGAATTCTAAACATCCACGCATCAAAAGAGCGACCCTACAAAGACAAAAGGCAGAAGGTGGCATGGCTCTACCTAACTTCCAGTTTTATTACTGGGCGGCAAATATACAGCGATAAGAACCTGGACACAAATAGAAGAACATACACAGGCATGGACCGCAATAGAAGTAAAATCCTGCAGTACTTCTTTGTATTCCTGCTCTGTGCTCCAATAAACACACGTTATCGGCAATACACTAATAACCCAATTGTGCTCCACTCACTTAGAATCTGGAACCAATGTAGAAAGCATTTTAAGACGGAGAAGCTTCTTTCTGTGGCACCCTGCAAAAGAACCACCTCTTTCAACCCTCACAAACATATGCAGTTTTTAATATCTGGAAAAATTTGGAATTAACTTGCTTAGAGATCTTTATATAGACAACGTCTTTGCATCCTATGAACAATTACATTCCAAATTTAACATTCCAGCTACAAATTTCTTTCACTATCTTCAAATCAGGAACTTTGTTAAACAGAACCTTCCAGATTTTCCTCATCTTGCACCCTCATCCACGCTGGAAAAATATTGCTCAATTTCAAGGAGTTAGACTCCATCTCTACAATATATAAAATCCTTTTACAATCCCTTCCTTTCAAAGATCCAAGAGGACACTGGGAAAATGACCTCTCAATTAATATATCAGAAAAGGAGTGGAAAGTAGCAATGCAGAGAATTCACTCAAGCTCCATATGCAAAGCATACAATTATACAACTCAAAATTATATATCGAGCACATCTGTCTCGACTAAAACTCTCCAAAATGTTTCCAGGGCATGATCCAACCTGCGAACGTTGCAACCAAGCCCCAGCCTCACTGGGTCACATGTTCTGGGCCTGCACCAAATT
The DNA here is from genome assembly GCF_016835505.1 of Polypterus senegalus. Taxonomy (NCBI): domain Eukaryota; kingdom Metazoa; phylum Chordata; class Cladistia; order Polypteriformes; family Polypteridae; genus Polypterus; species Polypterus senegalus. Next base: position 149,204,962 of record NC_053155.1, read on the forward strand.
AACATTATTCTGGACAAAAATTTTTAATTACCTCTCAGACAGTCTTGGACTCACAATCCCTCCTAACCCATTAACAGCTGTGTTTGGGGTTCTTCCAGAGGGTCTTAAAGTGGAGAAAGACAAACAAATTGTGATTGCATTCACTACACTGTTGCACGCAGACTTATTCTGATAAACTGGAAGAACCCAAACTCTCCTCTTTAAGTCAGTGGGAAACTGATGTGTTATATTATTTGAAATTGGAAAAATCAAATACTCAGTTAGAGGATCTGTGCAGACTTTTTCAAAACATGGCAGGATCTAATCAGTAATATTTTGAAATGAGTTTATAAAGCACAGAGAATTTGTTGATTTAGGTATTTTTTACAAGCCTTAAATTTTACACCATTTGGCTTGCTCTCTCTCTCAAGGGTGGGGATCGATCTGTTCTTAGCATAATTCTTTTTTTTTGTAAAACTTGATTACTATGTATTGATTATAATAAAATTAATAAATAAAAAAAAAAAAAAAAAAGAAGTAGGATGAGTAGAACTGACATATGATCAGTCTCATTATTGCAAAAGCACATATAAATCTATTTCTGAATAAACTCTGTAATGGGATAAGAGTTACAAAAACAAATTTCATGTACAAAGCATTTCCAGACATAAGTTTTTCTTTTTGACATGTGTTGATTAAGTGCTTTATCATAACTGCTGTGAGCCATTTTTATGTGTAGTGTTTTTGGAGTAATTTGTTGTCCTGCAGTCATACGTGAGTTCTGTACCAAGTTTCACTTCTTATTACTGATATTTAAAAAAAAACAAAAAAAAAAAAACAGTACTCTCATGCTTTCAGAACTGTGGGATCGACTTGATAGGTCTTTTGACTTCCTTAGTCATATCACCATTTTATGGCTGCAGCATTTTATGACTGTTTTGAAATGCACTGCTCTGTTGATATTGGCTGCATCCTAGAAGGTAGTACTGTATGTACCACCTTACAGATATTTGGCTTTATAATCCTGTGCAGCTTCCAATATATTGTTTAAGATTCCAAGTCTAGCAGTTTCAGCATGTGCGCTTTGGGGGCAAACGCCTTTTGATTCACAGCTATTCTTGTTTTGGCCTCAGTAACAGTCGTGTGTCTAGCTTTTATCCGGCACCTGTCCTTCAGGTCATTGCAGTGTTTCAAGTCTGAAATTCTGTGTTAGTATGCCTTCTGGTTGATGAATTGTAATAATTCTCATTTTGGCATTAATCATGATATTGTGCTTCAGATTTGGCAGTAGTTCTCTAAATGTCTGTAACAACCCTTGTTTTTGTTTTCCAAGCAAATGTTTGTGTCCTGGTTTGGCCCCTGCGAGTGGCAAATTTCCCTTCTGCCAGTGGTCAATTCATTGGGTCTTGGATGGAACTAAAATAGCAAGTGGGCATTGCCTATGCTGAAGGCTAGTCAACTACCCTGAATAATGCATCCGGCAAAACAGTAATTAGGCCTAGGAGTTTCCACATTGCCTGAGTGTACTTATTCAATGTTGGTTATCCAGTGCTTACTCAGAAACCTGTGTAAAAATAAAAAGAAAAGGTTGAGAACCACAAAAAAAGAAGGTATTCATTTAAAAAATGCAAGGAAACTGTTCTTGCAAGTGATATGGAAAAACAAGATTTCAGTCAGAAAATCCTGTAATGCTGTGTATGCTCTATACTATATACTGAATAATGTGACTCTAAATGGTGTCTGAATCTGGAGTTTATAATATTGAAACTGTGACACACAAAATTAAAATATTAATGTGATAGTGCCAGGATTGTTGTATGATAATTCTTGGAAATTGTATGATATGAGGATATTTCTTTTCAGTAATGCTAAAAACCGAGATATCTGACATAAATTGGGACATAGTTTTTTGTGCTGTATTTATGCAAAAAATTATACACACAGTAAAGCAAACGAAAATATAATACATATGGTTGCTTCTATAACATGAATTTCAGAACAAAAAAACATAAATGACTCTGTAAAGTAATTAATGAAATTAATTTTATTCAGTATTGACTTCAGTGTTACTATCAGGGAAAATCCAGACGCACAGCACAGGTGAAGTGTGGCACCTTGGATCTTGGAACACATTTAACTGCAGTTTTTCAAAAGTAGCCAGACTTCTGTACTACTGAATGTTTTCTCAAGCCATTTTATGCCAGCTGCCAAGATGAGTAGGGTAATGGAGACAGGCTGACCCAAGTACACCCCGAAGCTGGGGTGATTCAAAGAAATACCAGAGCACATTTAGAAGTACTGCAGTATATTAAGTGAGCCCTCCACTTTAGGCAACAAATAAATGTTTCCCAAAAAAAAAAAAAACACTGATCTTGGCAAGCATTTCCATTGAAGCCCAGGAATCAAAACATGCATGGTGTCTCTCTCTGTTCCAGTGTCTTAACAGTTTTACATGTTGACGGCTACAAAAACATACTCAATGAAGTTGAAAACAGGCATTGACTCAGACTGCTGAGGAGGACGTACATTTTAATAATTAACAAAATAGTAAATTAAAAACTAAAAAGAAAAACAATATTTATGATGCAAAAGAGAAGAGTCTTGATCTTAAACTAGTGACGTTTTATCTGCATGGACTGTCAGAGATACTTGTAACATGTAGTGTCCTTCCACAGATTTGGTTATTTAATTTAGTAATATAGCTGATGTCGTAAAAGGAAATGTCAGCAAACTGCCATCAAATACATTTTTGTTCCAAAAATCCTAATGGTATACTACCAATTTATAAGGCAATACATTCTAAATAAGCAGCTTACACATGCTTGCATACTGAGTCCTTTAAATCAGATTCTGTTTTGAGGTGTGTACTATGTTAATTAGTCTAACAGTTTTTTGCAAATCAATAAAGTCTTATTTCAAAATATTTGTCCATTGTCCTAAATATACCTCAAGATTCCCTACAGCAGTATGGTCAAACATCTGCAGAAGCCACACATAATGGAATTATAATGTTTGATTAATCTTTGCATGGCACATGAACATCTAAAAGTCTGTTTGTACTATGCATTGTATATTTAAAATATCCACGTGTAAATATCTGTACACAATCTTGTTTTTTGACATTGCATCCAGTTTTTACCAACTGACCTAAACATCAAATGAGTGTTGTAACCAATCACAGACATGTGCACTTAACACATAACTGCATTGCCAATTCAGAGGCACTCACATCATGTAACTAATTACAGATGAATATGCTGAAGGCATTTTCAGTAGAGTGGTCCCTAGCAATATCATTTAGTAAGTGGGAGACTCTCTTCTGTTTGCAGTAGCAGTCCCTAAAAAAAAAAGTGGCAGTGAAGAAGACTTTTAAGTACCAAAATGAAGAGTATAATCTGTAATTTGGAATTTATTTTTGTTTCAAGAGCAATGATATTGATTTAAAAACTTCTCTGACAGCACCAGTTTATACAGCCTTGTAAAATACAACCTCATAATGCAGTATGAAAAGTTTGTGAAAGCTAAGTATACAGCAGCAAGTCCCAGTCATGTTTGTCCTACAACACCAACATATGTTACTGGTTCAAAATATGACACATCTCTGTATCCAGCAGGCTATCAAAGGCAAATGAAGATAACAGTTGCTTAATGATTAAGAGTTGCACCAACCACCTGGGGCTTGCAGAAGAAGCAGCAAATTTACGTTACTCTGGATAATAGGGAGAATGTAGCTGTTATCAATGACTAGACTATATATACTTTGGTCATAGCCTGGACCTAGTGATTTTTCAGTCCCCTATAACATTTATTCTAAAACTAAACGCATATACCATGGTTGCTGTTCTGCTGAAATACTGGCATACCTTAGGTGCACTTCATTGCCTAATCATATGCAAATACCTGTGTGAGCAAACAGTGAACTTGAAAAGTATTTACAGTAAAGAGTGTTGCTCTTTTAAATGCATAGTCAAGCAGAATGCATAAATGACACAAAGGCAGCAGTATGTAAAAAAAGTCATTAATATTGAAATAGTACATTTAATATTGATATACAGTAGTACATTTACATATAGTACATTTGTTTACATATCAAAACAACAGAACTATTTGGCTGTGTTTACATAATTTCCTAATCTTGTATATTGGAAACTTGCTCTCTGCTCTGACTTTTACATATGTGACATGCGACTTATGTTTTATTAATACAGCACAACCCAAATTTAATATTCTCATGTTTAACATTTTCTTCCATTGAACACTTTTGAATGGTGGGTAGGGAATTTGATGTGTGATTTTTTCAGTAGTAACTTTTTGTTTTGGAAAGACAAAAATTAATAAAGTAATACAATCTTATTTTATTACTATTTTAATGTCAGTAAATAATTGTAGCATATTATAAAAAACGCTTATGTGTTGTAAGGACACTAAGACTTGCCAAGGGGTGTGCTGACCTTCTCTCCTTTCCCTTCCATAGTCCGATGACATGCAGGCTAAGTGAACTGGTGATCCTAAATTGGCCTTAGTGTGTGGTTGGGGTCAGTGTGTGTCTGTTCACCCTGCAATGGACTGGCGCCCTATCTTGGGTTTGTTCCTGCCTTGCGCCCTATGCTAGCTGGGATAGTCTCCAGCAGACCCTTGCAATCCTGTTCAGGACTAAACAGGTTTGAAAAAGACTGCCTGACAGCCATTGTAAAAACAGACACATGGTTTTTCTTTTTAATCAGTGTATTTTTATTGGTATCATGCCTTTATCACACATATTAAGCATAGTTTCTATGGTCAATATTAAGGGACAGTTAGGAAGGTTTGCTAGGCTTCTTTTAGCAAAATGTTTAGCATTTATATATTTAAAAAAAAAAAACAGAGATCGCGAATAGAAGCGGCTGAAATGAGTTTCCTCCACTTAGGGTGTCTGGGCTTTCCCTTAAAGATAGGGTGAGAAACTCAGTCATCCGGGAGGGGCTCAGAGTAGACCTGCTGCTCCTCTGCATCAGCCATTGGATTTGGGCATCATTTACACCCTGAAAATGTATTATGGTAAAGAAATGCTGAGAAAAATTTTCATCAGCATAACTTGTAGAAAGGAGGAGATTAAAATTAATGTGAAAGAAGCTACTGAAATGATTGCAAACTCCTACATGTAAGTTAAAAAAAAAATCACTATAGTAAAAAATGCAGAATTTCATTACAATTAAATTTTCGTTACAACAAAATATTTTTTAAGTCCCTGGGAGTTCGTTGTAATGGAATTTTACCTGTAGTTTCAGTCTTGATGTAGAATCGAGGGACATTAGGTTTATGGAACATTGGATAACTTTCAAGAACAGATATGTTACAGTAGTTCCATCATTATGGGCAATGTCTAGGGTGCAGATCATAATTAACCTAGCTGCATGGGTTAGCTACCGAACAGTCATTTGGCATATTAATAAGCTTGGCCTAGGGTGCAAAACAACCTGGCACTGGCACTGGTGATGGATTACATTTGAACAGGAGGGGCAATGTATTGGGGAGGTGTATGAGTAGGTTAGTCAACAGTTGTTTAATGGGTGAAGTTAAGCGGAGTCGGAGGTTTAGTACAGGACAAGATTTAGAATTTTACATAAAAAGACAGAGAGTAGTTTCTCTATTATAAAAAAAAAAATCTTGGGAGAGAGACTAGGGAGACGAGACGTGATCTCGGAAGACAATTTAACATCCCGCAAGACAAGACAGTGAGACAACATTTAAAACAAGTTCACGGACATCTAACCTAGAAGTTGTTGGAATGTGTTTGGCAGACACACTTCATGTTCTCCCAGCTCTTAAAACAACAACAAGCGACAAGCAGAACACACAGCTCGCCAGCAGCAAGCCAGCAGATGATCCGACCGCTTCTCCTTGGCGAGCGAAAGGAGCAGGACTCGGAGCCCCCTAGAATTATGAAAATATATAAGATAACTATGAAATTTCCATCTTATAGTTACAGTCTAAGTAAAATACATTAGAAATTGGTTATGTTATTGAAAGGAATGTCAAGAAAAAAAACAAATAAGCTGAAGAAGTATGTATCTGTAAATAATTATATCATCAAAGGCATAGACAAATGCAACAATTGAAGACACAGCCTTATCAGTGCTTATCAATATTGCACTATTGCTTAAAAGATTCTTAGTGCATGCAAAGTGACAAGATCAATGGGAAAGAGTCTGGGACACTTTGTACTGCTTGGGATGCACATAAGAAACCCAGACAAAATTGTTTGTGAATGCCAAAGCACGTCAGTATTGTTTTTGTCATCAATGTTGATTTTTACTCCTGGAGGTCAGAAGAAGAAGAAGAAGAAATAGAGCCCATCTTTTTTTTTTTTTAAATTAAGGCACTGTGAGCATGTATGTGTTTCACAAATGAAACAAATGAATGTATTTAACGTTGAATTATAATGGTATTTTAAGTATTTCCTTAACGTAACAATTGTTAATTTGCCAATGGCTTTATTTGTACCAACTCTGAAAAAAAATTCTTTAAAAATGAATTTGACTGTTTATAAGAAAACCAGTAATGGCACACTGCATGATAATGTGCAGTGAATACACTTGACTTGAGCATTCATAGTTGTCATACTCTTTCTCTGTAAGTTTAGCATTTGTTTACTCAAGAGGTTGATGCGCTTGCTGCTTCCTGAGCAGCTCTTCTTTTCTCCACTCTAGCGGCCCCCTTCTTCTTTTCTTTCGTCTGCATCTTTTCTCATTAAAACTTATTAAGTCAGTGTTTGTGTTGCAATTATTTAGTGCGTTTTCTTTAATTTTTCACTTAAGCTGGCACTTGAGTCATCAGTCTTCCTCAAGAATGATTTTAGATATGAACAGGAAGGGGTAGTGACAGCAAAGTCGGTAGGGATGAGAATGGCACCCATACACCAGCGCGCCCTGCTGGCCACTGCCAAGAGTTGATTCTATAATAAAATAAAATTAAAATATAGAGAGGAATAACCTTGGAGGTCAATCATCACCCTGAAAGTGGATTGTAGACGTCACGTAGTATATGTGCAGCAAATTTCAGGTCAATATTTCAAACGGTTTGTGAGCTACAGGTGATTTAAAATCCTTGGCAGACAAATGAGCAGCCACGCTAGCGTATTTATATATAAAGACTAGTATGTTAACAAGCAGCATAGGTGGTAGATTATTTGTCCTGGACATGTTGGGAGAGTAGATCAGTTTTAAAGGAGGGAGTGGTCTTTCAAGAAATTAAATGTGAATCAAAAAATTAAAGGGAATTTGAAAATTACCCTGTAACCATGCCATCACCACAACAGGAAGAAGCTGATGCAATACGTGTTTACAATGGCTTATGGTTAGTTTGAACATGCATAGCACAGGGCATGACCTATGAGACAGAATTAAAGGAACTGAACCATTTTAGTTTGAACAAACAAAATGTATGATAAGACATGACTGAAGTATACAGAATTAAGAAGGAAATTAGTATAGGGGATTTCCAGGTGTTACAATTAAAATAAATTCTTCAACAAGAACATTGGACACAGAGGGAAAGTTATTAATGGTAGATTTGGCACAAAATATTAGAAAGTTTTTCTTCACGCAGAGAAATATAGACACATGGAAAAAATTACCAAGTCACATGATAGGACTTAAGGGACCTCCGAATCTCAACTTGATGTTTTTATTGAGAACCCAGGTGAACAGCATGGACAAATAGGATAGGTTATCTCATTCTAAAGCTCAAAATAAGTGAATGCAAACAGCTTAACCAAATACAATTAAAATAGTGTATTCTACTTGCGATCAATTAAAGAACTAGCTTTTTACAATACTGCAGCTTAATGTTGTGTCATCTTAATATTTCTCAGAAGGAGAACACAGATGGTGATGACTGAAGGTTAAATCAGTAATTTTTAGATGCATTTACTTAAATTCAAATACAAGCCTTTTGAATTAAGTGTGTTCAGTCCTGCTATGTTATTCAGTGTTAACTTCCTCTAAAAAAAAAAATTTCTTGCAACCCAAATAGTTTTTACATTTACATTTACTTATTTGGCTGACACCTTTATCCAAGGCAAATTACAACATTTATGATATAAATGATTATATTTTTTTCATTTTCCAGTTGGAGCACAAGCAGGTCAAGTGACTTGCTCATCATCAGACAATGTCAATAGAGGTATTTGAACCCACAACCTCAGGGTTTGAAGTCCAAAGTGTATGAATATAATGCATGTTAAAATGCTGTGGCTATATTCTGGAATAGAAAAGACTTGATCATCATTTGTAAGGTAGTTACAAAAAGCAGACCTGCATCAAATAACTACATTTTCACTCAATAATTTATTACAAATAGTGAAATAAGGTGGAGTTCCTGTAGGTATATACTGTAAAGTAACATTGATTGGCAATATGAGTAAGTATGCGTTTTTTGCTTGAGTTTGCCCTGAAATGTAAGGTGTCAACTCAAGGGTGAGTTTTTATCTCGTGTCCACTGGTCCAGCATAAGCCTTAGCAGTCTTTAACCTTCTGCTAGGTAAAGCAGGAAAGAAAATGTATGAACTAATGGGCAGTGTGGAAAATTGAATTGTAGACTGACATGCAAGACATTCTAGAAATGAAACCATTAAAAGCAGTAATGTTTATAAAATACAAATGATCTGTTATTTGAAAATATGGTATGAATGAATCATTGAATTGTTGATTTTTTTTTTGTTTTGTTAATGTTCAAGAGTGGGCTCAGTTTTATATGTTCTTTTGGGAATGTTGGGATTTCAGGAAAAATGTGATTGCTAGTATGAAGCCGTTTCAAGTACAACTAAGGTAACTGTCTTAAGGCTTATGTTAGTAGTTAGCATAACAATGTTTGTTTTTCTAAATGAGTGTTTCACAGTTTCTAAGTAAAGGGTTGCTGTGTAGGGATCACGGCCTCTAATTTCAAAGGATCCTCATTCTGCTGAAACTTCTGTAGTTAATATAAGAAAGGTGTTTTGCAAGAAAACTTTCTTGAAACATTCACAAAGGAGAGGAAAGGGTCATTCCAAGCAGGAAGGCCTTGTCTGTGCTAGAAAAAGAAAACAGCAAGATACAGAATGAAGGCATCAAAGGGTTAGCAGGATATGGTCCCTGGAGTCCTCCATTGAACACTGGCTCTTCTTGAAAGTTACCACTGAGCGAAGCCTGACCTCAGGACATACTTGACTCAGGCAGTCAGTCCCAGGTTTAAAGATCAGTGCATTTTTATTTTTTCACCTGCTTCCTACAGCTCTCAGGAAACTTTTGAAGAATTATCCTGTAACTGTATCTTGTGGTGGATACCAAACTAAATCCGCTGTAAAATTGTAGTAAAGTGTTATTTTAAGAATAATGAAAGCCAGTATATTTTTGGTATCTAAGCAGTTAAAACATTTTAGAAATATAGCTGTGTGATCTCTGATTTCAGGAACTGTGTTAAATAAGATATATTACATATATAATAAAAATGTAGTACAATATAAACATAAATTATCATAATTAAATGACCTGGGCAGGCAATATTGAATGGTATGTAGACAAGCAAGACTACTTCATAATAAAAAATACAGACTTGACACTATTAAGTTTTCCAGAATGCATTTTCATTATTCTTTACCACATCATCCTTGAAAAGCTGTGAGATGCCATTGACAGTGCTACTGTGGGTACACATTCTACATGGAAAAGGTTGTTGTGCATGCTTTTTATGTTAAATTTTAAACAAATCCCCAATTGTTTTGCCAAATATATCAATACCAAAACTGTACTCAAAGCTTCAGATTGAGTCTAGATTTACATTCAAGTGTATTATCTATCTAAACAAGAAGAAACAGATTAGTCAAAACACATGCTTATCTATGTAAAATTCATTCTTTGAAGTCCATGCCTTTTTTGCTGTGTTTAGTTCCAAATTATACATAAAAACTCTTGGGAGGCTTTTTGTTGGCATACATTGAGATGAAACCAGACATGAGTTTTCTATTCATAAATTGAAATGTTTACATGAAGCATGATTTTTTGTGTAATTTATAATATATTGGGGACAACGTGTTAAAACTCTTTACCACTAGGGGGCTGAATAACTCTATACAGCTGTTCTTCCCAGGAGAAAAGAAATAAAAGGCATCACAACTGGATATGTGGATGAGGGCATTCTGGTAGTCCTTAGAGTGCCAGAAAATGAGCATAGTGGCTTCTTCCAAGTGTTGATTTTTGTAGGGTATCCATCTGTTTTTAAGATTGTTAAGAGACTTGATTCTCAAGTGTATGCTGTCTGGATAATGCTTGTCAAATTATGTATCTGTCCAGACAGATACTATTATAACAATTAAAATTAACTGATCTCCTTCTTAGCAGTGACAATTGTTGTGATGCTGGCAAGCCTAGTTACAGTTCCCGTGTATGAAAAATCACTTAGCCTAAATAGGTTTTACAGTGCATCCGGAAAGTATTCACAGCGCATCTCTTTTTCCACATTTTGTTATGTTACAGCCTTATTCCAAAATGGATTGAATTCATTGTTTTCCTCAGAATTCTACACACAACACCCCATAATGACAATGTGAAAAAAGATTACTTGAGGTTTTTGCAAATTTATTAAAAATAAAAAAAACTGAGAAATCACATGTACATAAGTATTCACAGCCTTTGCTCAATACTTTGTAGATGCACCTTTGGCAGCAATTACAGCCTCAAGTCTTTTTGAATATTATGCCACAAGCTTGGCACACCTATCCTTGGCCAGTTTCGCCCATTCCTCTTTGCAGCACCTCTCAAGGTCCATCAGGTTGGATGGAAAGCGTTGGTGCACAGCCATTTTAAGATCTCTCCAGAGATGATCAATGGGATTCAAGTCTGGGCTCTGGCTGGGCCACTCAAGGACATTCACAGGGTTGTCCTGAAGCCACTCCTTTGATATCTTGGCTGTGTGCTGAGGGTCATTGTCTTGCTGAGAGATGAACCGTCACCCCAGTCTGAGGTCAAGAGCACTCTGGAGAAGGTTTTCATCCAGGATGTCTCTGTACATTGCTGCAGTCATCTTTCCCTTTATCCTGACTAGTCTCCCAGTTCCTGCCACTGAAAAACATCCCCACAGCTTCATGCTGCCACCACCATGCTTCACTGTAGGGATGGTTTCGGCCTGGTGATGAGCAGCGCCTGGTTTCCTCCAAACGTAACGCCTGGCATTCACACCAAAGAGTTCAATCTTAGTCTCATCCGACCAGAGAATTTTGTTTCTCGTGGTCTGAGAGTCCTTCAGGTGCCTTTTGGCAAACTCCAGGCAGGCTGCCATGTGCCTTTTACTAAGGAGTGGCTTCCGTCTAGCCAGTCTACCATAAAGGCCTGATTGGTGAATTGCTGCAGAGATGGTTGTCCTTCTGGAAGGTTCTCCTCTCTCCACAGAGGACCTCTGGAGCTCTGACAGAGTGACCATCAGGTTCTTGGTCACCTCCCTGACTAAGGCCCTTCTCCACCGATCACTCAGTTTAGATGGCTGGCCAGCTCTAGGAAGAGTCCTGGTGGTTTCAAACTTCTTCCACTTATGGATGATGGAGGCCACTGTGCTCATTGGGACTTTCAAAGCAGCAGAAATTTTTCTGTAACCTTCCCCAGATTTGTGCCTCAAGACAATCTTGCCTTGGAGGTCTACAGACAATTCCTTTGACTTCATGCTTGGTTTGTGCTCTGACATGAACTGTCAACTGTGGGACCTTATATAGACAGGTGTGTGCCTTTCCAAATCATGTCCAATCAACTGAATTTACCACAGGTGGACTCCAATTAAGCTGCAGAAACATCTCAAGGATGATCAGGGGAAACAGGATGCACCTGAGCTCAGTTTGGAGCTTCATGGCAAAGGCTGTGAATACTTATGTACATGTGATTTCTCATTTTTTTATTTTTCATAAATTTGCAAAAATCTCAACTAAACTTTTTTCACATTGTCATTATGGGGTGTTGTGTGTAGAATTCTGAGGAGAAAAATGAATTTAATCCATTTTGGAATAAGGCTGTAACATAACTAAATGTGGAAAAAGTGATGCGCAGTGAATACTTTCCGGATGCACGGTATTTTATATTTGTTACAAACCAGTAGGATGTTTTATGTAGCCTGAACTAATATGTCTTTGTGTTTGAATTTGCATCTGTATATTCTGAAGAGCATCATCTTTTAATATCTGCAAATAACACATTCCTAGCAGAATATAGTACCATAACGCAATCTTTCACATTCAGTCTGAAGTTGTATGCTATCACCCTGTACTTAAGATTGCTGAGAAGTATCATTCCCACCAGATTTAATGTTTAGTTTTGTGTTGACGAGGATGCACAACGTCCATTTGCTCATCAATATTATAATCATTACAGTTTACCTATCCCCATTTATGTAAGCATCAGCAAGCACACAGCAGAATGGCAGCATTCTATCATATGGTTTACACATGTATAGTTACTCCACTAGGGCAATGTTCATAAACGGAAGATGGACTGTAAAGGCTCTACAAATATATACACAAAATACTCTGTGTAGCTACTTGTGAAATATTTTTAATGCAATGATCTGATATCCAACCGCCAGGATAAGCCCTGAATTAACTTCAGTTCTAAGTAAATGTACAAAATTAAGTTATGTCCACTGTAAAAGACCATGAACTGTACACAGATCATTTTGGTTCACCATTAGTGTGTTTCCAATGATCAAGTGGCAGCAAACCAGCTGTGCTTTAAATTCTAGTTACTGACGCTTTTGTTTGCTTCAGTTTTTTACTTATTTCTATCCACTACAGGGTTTTGTGGTCTGCCAAAGTTTTATTTTGCATACAAAACTGTGATGTACCAAGTCAGTATTAGAGCTGTCAGATTAGTCAACAATAGTGTTGATTGGTGAAATTCGCTAAAGGTTTTTTCACAGAGAATATGCTGTGTTAGCCAATGACCTTGTTCACTATACATTCTTCTGAAAAGTCGTTCCCCATGATGCTTTGCAAAGCCAGCATGCTATAATATGCGAAGCCAATATTCTCATCAGTTGTTCAACACCATCAATGATTGAAAATTATATAGTACACAAGTGCTGTGTGTGCAATCTCCAAGCTGCTTTTTTTTGCCGTCCCCTGTCCCACCATTTTGGACAGTTTAGTATGTCTAATAGATTTAATACTTTTATGATTGATAGAAATTGTGGTGTGACTTAGGATTTTTTGGGTTTCAGAAACATGCCACCACAGAAAAATGGTTGGAAAACACCGCTTTAACTACACCTTTGCTCCTGACACGCTAAAAAAAGATCTCTCTAGTTGCTATTTCACTTAAAAACTGACACTGTGCTTTACTTGGGTGGTTGTATGTTGCATTCTTTACGTAAATTAGTGAAGATACTACAAACTGGAATAATGGGTAGGGATAATCATTACACTTCTGTTTTTCAGAATTCTGTCATTATATTAGAGCATTCGACACTGTAAGCTACCTGGCAGACTGGCGAGGTAAATGCAGATGAAATAGCGAGTTATTTTGGGTTTAGTGCCACTCAAAGATAACTTATTTAGTACTTATCTGATATATTGAATCAATCTGTAATGATTGTATCCGCTACACTTGATGATTGCAGGTCAACCCCAAACTGCTTTCAGCCCTTTCCCACATCGCAGAAAGATGACTTATAATAATAAAAGCAATATTTACCAAACCACACAGAGAAAAGATGCAAAAAAAAAAAATTAATACATTTTCTACAATTCCCCCCAACTCCCCCACTTCCAATATATACAATAAACACAAGGCATAAAATTATATATCCAAGAATATTCCCCACCGTCCCTTCGATTTAGTCTTTATCTGATTCTCCTATTTCCCCATAGTTCAGTTTCTTAGACATGCCAATCCCAGAATAAAAGATTTACGGCTCACACTGCTTCTGATCCCTTTCACTGATGAGGTTCACTTCCCTCAGCGTATCTGGAATCTTTGAAGTGGCCACCCCAGACTGCGTTGGACTTGTGGTGCTCCCCGAAAACAATCTTTCTCCTGGACTTCAATGTAGCATGTTTTTTTCCTCCACCATAAAAACTCGGGCTGTCTTTCCTTCCTTCTCTTCCCACCATTTTGCTCTCCTATTTAAATAGTGCGTCCGTTTCCATGGCACTCCCGGAAATCGCAATGACAGCCCCGTACCTCCCAAAAGGTCCTTTCTATCCAACCCGCCCATCTTTTGCTGCCGTGCTGCAACAGGATTTTACATAGAGAGAAATAAACAAACCATATGCAAATGTATGTGGCAATGGTACAAATCATCTTATAGAAACATTTAAAAAAGAAAAAAAAAGTGGAATTTTTTTTTTACCTTTGCAGCTTTTCTCTAACATTGCCCCAGGATTGTGATAAACCCCAGCCCCGGCACCTATGTTAGTACGTATAAATCAAGAAAATGAATACTAGTGCTACATATTGACATGTGGTGCATCTTTGTGAATGACATAATATAAAATTGTAAACCTTTAAATGAAAATTTTATTTAATAAAATTTGACAGTAATGAGTACTGTCACCAGATATATAACACTGTTCCTTGTGTGCTGGCTCTACAGAGCAGCATGGCTAATTTGTAGGCATAATTGACCATGTGCCCATTACACTTTCAAAACATACCCTGTCGAATAATAATATTAATAATAATAAGGAAAGATTTATTACTAATAATTTCTTGATAGAAGAAAAAAATGTGCAGCATCAGCACAGAAAAAGTGGAAACAAAAAAGACTCTTTAACTGTGCCTGGAGCTGCAACTTCAGACAATTCAAATGGGTCAGTCCCACACTGCCACTTCATGGCATGGCCAGGGTGTGCCCCAAGATTGAAACTCTGTGAGTGCAATGATTGATATTTTGCTTACATATTGCTAGTTTTGGTCATTTGTTGTATTCTGTTTGTGGTATTCATTCGCTCTGCATCTTTTGTTGTTTGAGGTACAGTGGTTAGCAGTGGTGCCTCACAACAATTAAGATCACATTTTTTGGCCAAAACAGTTGGCCTAGCATATTTGCCAGACATTTCTCAAGCCCTCAGGGACAATTAAATCTATTTAAAAGTAGTTTAGTTCCTCCTTCACCATTCATTTCATGAACATTTCTGTAATTTCACCAAACTCATGACGAAGCAAACTCTGTGGGGTTTACTCATTACATGCCAACAAGTTAGATTTGAATATCCATTTTAAAACGAAGTATATACAGTAGACCCCTGCGAAGTCGCGGTTCAGACTTCACGGCCTCAGTCATTCGCGGATTTTTCCTTAGAACCTAACTAATAATTGTTATCAGAAACCGCAAATATCCTTCGCAATTTTAATGGCTTTTTTAGTGGCAATACTGTACTGTAGAGAGAACCACGACTTGGGATGGTGAAAGTAGCCAATAGAATTTGAAACTGCAACTCCCAGCAGTCCCTGCCGTGGCTCTGATTGGCCTTTAAAGGATGTCAGCGTGGCTTTTAAAAAGGGGGATGGTGACCAAAAGCAAAAAAAAAAAAAGTTTTTGTAATTCGTGTTTCAAGTTCCTGTCTGGCTACCTTCTGTTGGGTTACCTGTACTTATTCATTTTGTCGTGGATCGTTTCGTGCGTCTCGATTGTCTGCCTGTGTACATGAGGACTGTAAGTGGATTCATGGCTATCCTGCAAAGAAAGGAGCACTCCTGAATCTGTCCACCCATCTTCACCATTTCAGGAACTACTGGTAGGACTATCTGTACATTACCATTCAATGTGCGGATCTCTGAACTATCTATTTTCATCATTACATTTCATCCGTTGCCGTTTTCCATGAACTTTTTCATGATTTACTGTGTGTGTTTTGTTTGTGCTTTGTTGTATCTAATGGGTAATCGCCGTAAGGGGAAAAAAGTTATATACAGTGCATCCGGAAAGTATTCACAGCGCATCACTTTTTGCACAATTTGTTATGTTACAGCCTTATTCCAAAATGGATTAAATTCATTTTTTTCCTCAGAATTCTACACACAACACCCCATAATGACATTAAAAAATTTACTTGAGATTTTTGCAAATTTATTAAAAATAAAAAAATTGAGAAAACAAATGTACATAAGTATTCACAGCCTTTGCCATGAAGCTAAAAATTGAGCTCAGGTGCATCCTGTTTCCCCTGATCATCCTTGAGATGTTTCTGCAGCTTAATTGGAGTCCACCTGTGGTAAATTCAGTTGATTGGACATGATTCGGAAAGGCACACACCTGTCTATATAAGGTCCCAAAGTTGACAGTTCATGGCAGAGCACAAACCAAGCATGAAGTCAAAGGAATTGTCTGTAGACCTCCGAGACAGGATTGTCTCGAGGCACAAATCTGGGGAAGGTTACAGAAAAATGTCTGCTGCTTTGAAGGTCCCAATGAGCACAGTGGCCTCCATCATCCGTAAGTGGAAGAAGTTTGAAACCACCAGGAATCTTCCTAGAGCTGGCCGGCCATCTAAACTGAGTGATCGGGGGAGAAGGGCCTTAGTCAGGGAGGTGACCAAGAACCCGATGGTCACTCTGTCAGAGCTCCAGAGGTCCTCTGTGGAGAGAGGAGAACCTTCAAGAAGGACAACCATCTCTGCAGCAATCCACCAATCAGGCCTGTATGGTAGAGTGGCCAGACGGAAGCCACTCCTTAGTAAAAGGCACATGGCAGCCCGCCTGGAGTTTGCCAAAAGGCACCTGAAGGACTCTCAGACCACGAGAAACAAAATTCTCTGCTCTGATGAGACTAAGATTGAACTCTTTGGTGTGAATGCCAGGCGTCACGTTTGGAGGAAACCAGGCGCTGCTCATCACCAGGCCAATACCATCCCTACATTGAAGCATGGTGGTGGCAGCATCATGCTGTGGGGATGTTTTTCAGCGGCAGGAACTGGGAGCCAAGTCAGGATAAAGGAAAAGATGACTGCTGCAATGTACAGAGACATCCTGGATGAAAACCTTCTCCAGAGCGCTCTTGACCTCAGACTGGGGCGACGGTTTATCTTTCAGCAGGACAACGACCCTAAGCACACAGCCAAGATATCAAAGGAGTGGCTTCAGGACAACTTTGTGAATGTCCTTGAGTGGCCCAGCCAGAGCCCAGACTTGAATCCGATTGAACATCTCTGGAGAGATCTTAAAATGGCTGTGCACCGACGCTTCCCATCCAACCTGATGGAGCTTGAGAGGTGCTGCAAAGAGGAATGGGCGAAACTGGCCAAGGATAGGTGTGCCAAGCTTGTGGCATAATATTCAAAAAGACTTGAGGCTGTAATTGCTGCCAAAGGTGCATCGACAAAGTAATGAGCAAAGGCAGTGAATACTTATGTACATGTGATTTCTCAGTTTTTGTATTTTTAATAAATTTGCAAAAACCTCAAGTAAACTTTTTTCACGTTGTCATTATGGGGTGTTGTGTATAGAATTCTGAGGCAAAAAATTAATTTAATCCATTTTGGAATAAGAATGTAACATAAAATGTGAAAAAAGTGATGCGCTGTGAATACTTTCCGGATGCACTGTAGTTGTTTTCTTATTTCATTTGTTTTCACTACATTTATTATTTGCTGTTTGCTTTGTTTTTGTCTCTGTTTGTGAGTACACGCATTGGGTCAAGGCTGGAATTGCCACAATAAAAATTAATAAATCACCGTCCTTCTCAATTGCGGCTTCTTGTGACGCTACACTTACTTAAAAACCTGAATCGTACTGGTCCTTTTTGGCCGATTGCTTTGTTTCTCTTTCCTCCCCCAGACATTCTCTGCTTCTGTTGGGGTTGTGCTCCCCTGTGATGTTTGTCTATTATTTAATCGTTAACTATCTGCATGCTGATCAACTTTTACTTCTGAAAGAGACATGTTTGTTTTTGAAGTGTTTGAATAAAGTGTTTGTGTGCAATTCTGTGACCTAAGCTGCACTAAGACTAGTCTGACAGTATTAGCGCTTATCTCTGTGTGCTTGCTTGCAGCCAGTTTAAACGCAGTTGGCTCAGTGATTTACGTCCATGGCGTCAGTTGCACTTTGTACATATTGTTCCAGTAGTTTTTAAAATAGTTTTTACAGTTCATTAGCAGTGTGTAAGATGATCAGTGTGGCAAAATTATGATGCTCTTTGCATGAAAAAAAATGCTTTTACTTAAAAATTTCACTTTTTCTTTGTTAATTGTGGCGTTTACTTAAAGTGCAGCAAAAAAGTATTTTGCGTCCAGGGATGCATTAACCCCCAAGTAGATAGATAGATAGGTAGATAGAAGTATGTGGAAGTTTAACGGTTAAAGCCCCAAGATGCTGCTGAAATGAGCTGCACTGTCTAAGGCTACTGGCAATGAAAACGCGGTTGCATGAATTACAGTACATATAGCGGTAACATTGTTATTTTACATTCTAGCACTGCGGGAGACATAGCAGTACAGTATACAGGTTTACCTTTACACTCTTTATTTTTAGGTAATGTATTAAGCTGAGTCTGAAATTAAGTTAAAGTGTTTTGGGGGCATATTTAGGGTTTAAACTATGAAAATAGGCATTTTTTTTTAACCACATCCAAAATTTGTGTTTTTTCACAATTCGCAGGTGCTCTAGGAACGTAACCCCCGTGAATTTTGCCGATGTACTGTACCCAAATACGTTATCCAAAAGTAGGTTAAAAGGTCTGGGTGCTCTGTGCACATTGGCAGTGTATGTGTATTTTTATGTTTTATTAATATATGTACAGTTTTATGCTGTAAAGCATGAAGTGCTTTGATTCTTACATAGTTACTTTAAAGACACACATGAAAACTGCAACTTCCAAATGAATGAGACACTTGGAAAAAAACAGCCCTTCACAAAACGGGGTTCATTGCAATGCAGTGCAATATAATTAAAAAAAATTAAAAAATCGTGAGTGTGCTCCTCTCGACTTTCTCGTGTACTGTGATAGAAGTAAAGGTCATCAGAACCACTTCCAGTTGAGAAATATTTCTCAAATATCATATCTCTTTGTTTCTCATCATAACTAATTGATAATATCAATACACAATCGTTTATCTCTATTTATAATCAAACTTTATATTAAAATGATATTTTCACAATAAGGGAGGTCGAAAATGGTGGTGGATTTTTTTTTTCATGATTACATATACATTACTTAGATAAAGTGCAAAGTAAAAATAGTTATAGTCACCTAAAAACATAGAAAAAGTGTTAGTATTATATGTTACAATAAACTGTTATAGATAAAACTGCATTTAGCTACATTTAATTATGATAATGATGCGGAAATAAAAAAAAATCATAAAATTAAATGTATTACCATGAACACGATAGGGACTATAGCAGTTTATTGTTCCCATTACATTTTTATATTTACATGGCATGTTCAATGTTTATATGTTATTGTTAAACTGATGGTGTATAAATTAAAATAAAATTAATAACAGTTATTGAAAAAATGTGTTATATTGAATACAGTTTTTAATAGCATGTACACATTTATATTTCCATAATACAAAAAATTTGAATGGTTGTTTACATAAAATACTACTTCCTTGTTGAGTAATTTTTCTCATATTTCATATCTGTTTGCTTTTTATCATTATAAATATCTAATAACCATAGTTTACTATTCGCAAAAGTATTCAGTTAAAGAAGTGGCCCAAAAGTTGATAGATTTCTTTATTTTTGATATAAAGTAGGTGTACAAAATCTCACTGACCTAGGTCAAAGTGTTTTCGATTTATCGTGTTTACACACAGACAGACATAATTTCAAAAATGGTATTTTTGGACTCAGAAATGTCTAAAATGTCAAGATTCATCAAAATTTCGAGGTCAAATTTTTTCATGATTCCTATACTTTCTCTATACTGTGTATAATAGAAAGTCAAAAGCTGAGCCGGGCACCTTCTTACTTTTACCTGTAATGCACAAACAAAATTATAAAAAAAAGACAAAATCACACTGAGGATTGCTCAAAGGTGCCTGTTCTGAACAGGGGATTTGCATGTTGCGAGTCCTGACTGACCATAGTGCATGAAAATTGTAATCTGGTCTAAACTGCAAAAAAAAAAAAAAATCACAGGATACAGTTCTCCCAATGGTTAGCCAACACTGAACCTTTATAATTTTTTTCAACACATTTTGCTTGTACATAAGAATTAAATAATATTTTGTAACTCAGTGTCACAGAGAGTCTACCTTGATAGCATTTGGTGCCAATCCATTATAGAGCATTCTCATGCACACATTTATATCTACAAGGTGTCAGTTAGAAAACCCAACCTGTACATTTTTGGGTTGTGAGAGTAAAACTTAGCCATGTTAATAAAAAGCAAAAAACAGCAAACTCCAATAAAGGGTGAGAGAACAAGACAGGTGAAGGGACCAGAATCAGAGTTGTACACCAAGAAGTGTTCGCATTTTAGAAATTATTACAATTACAATGCAGAAGTGTTATCTTTTAGTTGCAGTATTGATTACGCCTAAACAGCATCACTACAAATTCCCTCCTCTTGGTATAACACAATTTAATAGTGAAAAGATGATCAGAACTGACCTTCTTTTCCATTGCTTACTAGTATTAGACACACTGCTGTTAGCATCAGCAAATTCAGTACTACAAGTTTCAGTTCTTAATGCATATCGACTCCTTAGTTTGACCGGTCATCCCCATGAGTACATGACATACAGATAGCATGTAATGCTCAGGTACATTTAAATGCTTCAGAGAGGTTGGAATGTTTGGATTTTTGTCTTACATGTAAATATCTTTTAGAAAAAGGGCCTTCAAGTTGTTTGAGAATTCTAAGTGAACAGATCTTTAATGAACAGTAGTATTCAAAGGAAACTGCTCTTGACTGGAAGCTTAACAGGATAAACATATTTTAATAGTATTATTATTGTATCAGCAGGAAAATAACTTTCAACTTTTTCCTTTAGCAGAAACACACTATAATAGGAGCAAGCCTATTTAACTCCTATTATATATTCCTTTTTCTGCATTGAAACCATAAATGAAAACATATTTCATCCTGTGTGTTGATTAAAACAAGGTTTGGCTCAAGAATAGTAGCAAAGAAAAAGGAGGTCAAATTATCTTCAAAAGGAGCCAGCCAACGCATTCTGTGCTTGTTTTTGGTTAAAGTTTCTTCTAATAGTTGTGTGACTTTCAAATGAGGGGATTTAACATGCTATGATAAAAACATCTCACACTACTGTGGTTGCACAGGCAGTTGAATGTAAAGTTTGGTTGCATGCTGATTTTCTCAATACTGTATATATTCCTAATTATATAAATGTATAATAACATTCATATTGTGTTTTCTTACAGAATATTACAATGGTCTTAATTTTTGTATATGGTACCTTGAAAAGAGGCCAGCCAAACCATTGTGAAATGACAACAGCCAAAAATGGGAAAGCAGAATATCAAGGAAGAGGACACACTGTTGTAAAGTTTCCACTGGTCATAGCAGGAAAATACAATATCCCATTTTTGTTAAACGTACCAGGATCTGGCCACCACGTTAAAGGAGAAATCTACTCGATTGACAATGAGATGCTACAATTTCTGGACAAATTTGAAGAATGTCCACGTGTGTATCAGCGTACTCTTGAGAAGGTCAAGATAGAAGAATGGGAAGGTGCCAGTAACCTGCTTTCAACTGATTCGCCTGTTGGCAGCATCGTAGAGTTCTTTGTCTATACCACCAAGTCCTACATTCCCGAATGGCTGAAGCTTGACTGTCATGAAAATTATGATGCTTATGGGGCACACGGCCTTACTTATATAGAACGTATCAACAGAAGTATTGACTGGCCCTTTAATATATAAGGCATCCAATAATGAAATATGCCAGTCATATGTCAAGGCATTTTGTATAACATTTTATAGTTTCAACTAAATTAATGAATACAAGGTCTAGGCAGAGCTACTGTAGGTGAAAATGCACTGCTGCTATCTTTATAAATCATAATGGGCTTTTTTGATTGCGTTATATTCAACTTATTCCTTGTATATTTAGAAAGTAAATGTGCTGTGCACCATCTGAGAGAATGTGGGAATTCTTAATGCACAGGAGAATTTGTTTACTTCATTTAATGATTATGGAAAATTAACAGATTTATTCACCTTAATAAAAGGACACGTGTCTGTGTATCATTGTGTCCATCGAGTTGCTCTTTCTCTGTCAATCCAACAGATGACGTATCACAAACATTAAAATTGCTTTTACTAATCCCATGGCATGTAATAGAGGCAGTCCATTGCATTTGTCATTACAATAGATAGTACCTCACAAGTATTAATGCTGCTTTTTATTGCTATTATTACTTTTTACTGCTTTATAATAAATGCATTTTATTATTTCATGCATTACAAAATACAATTCCAATAGATTAATATATTTATTACTAGGGGGCTTCGCCCCTTGCCCGCTTTGCTCGCCAACCCCCGTGTTTGGTTTTCCAGATACACACTTGTACGTTTTTTTATTCTTTGAATTGTTGCTATTTCATTAGTTTCACTTTTATTTCAGAACTTATGTAAAAACAATCTTTGGAATCTTTCGAGTCCCAATATACAAATCTTTTAAATGAGGTCTGTGGGACTTGTGTTTAATGACTTTGTACCATAATTCAGGATATGTTTCTCTGTTTGGAATTTCAGCACAGAAAAAGCAATCTACATCATCAGCAGTTAAAATTTTTTTTTTGCAAAGTAAAAAATAAATGCAAGTGAGCACCACCAAATTCTCTGAGTTAAACTTCAAAGCTTTACAATATTTACATACTTCTGACTTACTGTATCACCAGTGTCCATACAGTTATTCTGGAAAGTATTCACAGCGCATCACTTTTTCCACATTTTGTTATGTTATACCCTTATTCCAAAATGGATTAAATTAATTTTTTTCCTCAGAATTCTACACACAACACCCCATAATGACAACGTGAAAAAAGTTTACTTGAGGTTTTGCAAATTTATTAAAAATAAAAAAACTGAGAAATCACATGTACATAAGTATTCACAGCCTTTGCTCAATACTTTGTTGATGCACCTTTGGCAGCAATTACAGCCTCAAGTCTTTTTGAATATGATGCCACAAGCTTGGCACACCTATCCTTGGCCAGTTTCGCCCATTCCTCTTTGCAGCACATCTCAAGCTCCATCAGGTTGTATGGGAAGCGTCGGTGCACAGCCATTTTAAGATCTCTCCAGAGATGTTCAATCGGATTCAAGTCTGGGCTCTGGCTGGGACACTCAAGGACATTCACAGAGTTGTCCTGAAGCCACTCCTTTGATATCTTGGCTGTGTGCTTAGGGTTGTTGTCCTGCTGAAAGATGAACCATCACCCCAGTCTGAGGTCAAGAGCACTCTGGAGCAGGTTTTCATCCAGGATGTCTCTGTACATTGCAGCAGTCATCTTTCCCTTTATCCTGACTAGTCTCCCAGTTCCTGCCACTGAAAAACATGCCCACAGCATGATGCTGCCACCACCATGCTTCACTGTAGGGATGGTATTGGCCTGGTGATGAGCGGTGCCTGGTTCCTGCTAAACGTGAGGCCTGGCATTCACACCAAAGAGTTCAATCTTTGTCTCATCAGACCAGAGAATTTTGTTTCTCGTGGTCTGAGAGTCCTTCAGGTGCCTTTTGGCAAACTTCAGGCAGGCTGCCATGTGCCTTTTACTAAGGAGTGGCTTCCGTCTGGCCACTCTACCATACAGGCCTGATTGGTGGATTGCTACAGAGATGGTTGTCCTTCTGGAAGGTTCTCCTCTCTCCACAGAGGACCTCTGGAGCTCTGACAGAGTGACCATCGGGTTCTTGGTCACCTCCCTGACTAAGGCCCTTCTGCCCCGATCGCTTAGTTTAGATGGCCGGCCAGCTCTAGAAAGAGTTCTGGTGGTTTCAAACTTCTTCCACTTACGGATGATGGAGGCCACTGTGCTCATTGGTTACCTTCAAAGCAGCAGACATTTTTTCTGTAACCTTCCCCAGATTTTTGCCTTGAGACAATCCTGTCTTGGAGGTCTACAGACAATTCGTTTGACTTCATGCTTGGTTTGTGCTCTGACATGAACTGTCAACTGTGGGACCTTATATAGACAGGTGTGTGCCTTTCCAAATCATGTCCAATCAACTGAATTTACCACAGGTGGACTCCAATTAAGCTGTAGAAACATCTCAAGGATGATCAGGGGAAACAGGATGCACCTAAGCTCAATTTTGAGCTTCATGGCAAAGGCTGTGAATACTTATGTACATGTGCTTTCTTAGTTTATTTTTAATAAATTTGCAAAAAACTCAAGTAAACTTTTTTCATGTTGTCATTATGGGGTGTTGTGTGTAGAATTCTGAGAAAAAAAAAGAATTTAATCCATTTTGGAATAAGGCTGTAACATAAAATATGGAAAAAGTGATGCGCTTTGAATACTTTCCAGATGCACTGTATATATTCGATCTCTATTCACCTTTTCATTTATTCTCTGAGTAATAATTTTTCTTTTTTTGCGCTAATGCGATGTTTATTTTCTTTTTTTCAAACTGTCATTTTTTTTTTTCTGCTTTCATATTCTGTATCTTGCTCTGCTTGTGTTTCTACGAGTCTTTTGAATTCCAGTTTTCATTATCTCTAACCTGCTCTGCATGTGTTTGGCCCCCTTGTTTTTTAACCTCTTTATGATATTTTACTTTGTTTTCTACTCTGTGTTTTCTTTCTAACCTCGCTTTGTCCTGCTTTTTTTTTCCAGTGACACCTGGTCTGTGATGATTATTTTCCCTTTGCGCTACTGTGATCTTTATTTTCTTTTTTTTATCCTTTCTAATTTTCCTACTTTCACATTCTTTAACTTTCTCCACATGTGTATCGTGCCTTTTTTTTTTTTTTTTTGAGCCTTTCGAATTCCACTGCTTTCGTAATCTCTAACCTGCTCAGCATGTGTATAGTGCCAATGTATCTTTGAAGTTCTACTTGTCTTTTACTTTGTCTTTTAATTCTGAGCCCGATTGGACATGCTTTGTTTCAATTTCACTTTTTCCGGGCTCATAATTACTTTCCTTATTTTCTGAATTTCCCCTAGATTATTCTTTTTCGCTCTTTTTTTCTCTCCAACGCTTTTGAGTCTCTTTTCTCAATGCTGCTTTCTTCTTCGCTTAGTTGTCGATGTTTCATTTATAACGTATTGTCCTTATACACTTTATATGCACTGAGAGCCCTGGAACTGTGTGTGCACAGAGCCTTAGTTTACACGACTGAGTGTTTTGCTGCCCGTGGTCTTATTTGATAATGATTGTAAGGATGTGTCTTGCAAGAATCTCATGCTCTCCGACATCGCAAGATGGTGCTGGGTCAATCTCTTGGCACAATGTCTCATGTTTAAGGCCCCAGTGAGATGCTCTGTGGCCATTCTCTTTCATCTCACGGGTCTTTTAAGTGTCTTCCGTGATCTTAACAGGAAGATCATGTCTCGTATCCCTATTGTTTCTCTCCAGGAATTTTTTTTTATAATAGAGAGATGTAGATTTTAAGCTGTTTTAAACAGGTAGCACAGCTAGTACAGAAATAACTTTATACTTTCAAGATTTCATGTCAGACAGAGCAAGCTTTACAAGCATTTTACAAGTAAAAAATCAGCAGTTGGACTGGTGAAAGACTAGAGGTGTGCTGATAAGAATTTTGAGCTGATGTATCCACTACAGATTACTCAACAGAACATACCCCATGTGGCCGGGGTAAGGGACATTTCACCATTACACAGTGAAACATTAGCAGAGGAAGAATCAAGACAGTTTACATCAGCAACTGCAATCTGCAAAGCAAGGTCAAGAAGAAGGGCAGAACTTAATCTGTACAGGAAATCACAAGAATAAGCACCACCAAATAGGAAAGGAAAATGCTGATTGAAGCTACTAGAGCAGGGGCTCCAAAATGTTGCTTGTGAGCTACCGGTAGCTCGCAATCCCTTTCCAAGTAGCTCACCAAAGGGTTAATGAATCCTACATAAATTTGAAAACTTGATTAGTCAAATTAGGGGCAGGCGAGCTTTCCAAAAAAAAACATATGATCCTTTTAACACAAGATCACAATCCACAATCTGAATTGCAATCTATCCTTTCAATGTGGCATACACGTAAGAGAATATCCAGACTCAAACTCATCAAGGCCCAAGTAACACTTTATTTTAAATATCAAACAAAGTTGAATTCAATTGTTCTCTCATTCGCTAGCTAAGCGGAGTTAAGGAACATGCCAAGAAGCTGGAGAGTGAGTGAGGAAGGCCCCTCTCCATGGCCCGCTGCATGGATCTTGGATTTGCGCAAATAAATCGGTACAGCAAAGCAAACTATGATACATAGTGAAATGAGAGAAGTCGCAAAATCAACCGGAATGTTCAAGCAAATTATAGAAAAAAAACCCAAACTAAATCCATCAAGTTGTACCTAGTGAAAAGTGGACAGACTGACATTGGATTTTGTATTTTATATATTAGTAAACCTTCAAAATAACGTGCAGTTATAGTCTCAAAGCATTCTCAGCATTTCTGAAACTTAGTAGGGCCAGATAACTATAAGAATCTTCACCAAGCAGCTCTGAAAATGTCTGTTTTGTTTGGGTCTACATAACTCTGTGAGTCTGCCTTTTCTGACATGAATGTCATGAAATCAAAGTTCAGAACAAGACTGACAGATGAACATGTAAATGACTCCATAAGAGTGAATCTGAGGCTACACTCCTCCATACACCTGCCTCTCTTGTTGACTCCATGCAGTGCCAGTCATCTGACTAACTACAAAACACATCACACATGCAACTGGATATGTGAATACTCTTGTGAAGTGAAACAGTGACATGTAACAAAATGACAACTGAATAAGTCATATCTGTGCATTTGTAATTTCATTGTTTTGTTTTGACAGCATTCATGTTTCAATTCAATAGTGTGAGATAGACTAGAAAATGCATACAGACATACAAAATGCACTTACAGGTTAACTAAATATTTTTTGTGATGTTTTAATGCAAAATGTGAGTTGTGGTCACCAACATAAATCTTCAGGCAAAACAAGCTTATTCAGTTTGTTTGGGTTGAAAATATCTATGAGAATCTTCTTCTTCTTTCAGTTGCTCCCGTTAGGTGTTGCCACAGCGGATCATCTTCTTCCTTATCTTTCTGTCCTCTGCAGTCTCTGTTCTGTTCACCATTGCAAATAAGAAAGGGCTCAGAGCCGATCCCGATGTAATCCCACATCCAACTTGAATGCATCCGTCACTCCTACCGCAGACCTCACCACTGTCACACTTTCCTTGTACATATCCTGTACAACTCTTACGTACTTCTCTGCCACTCCCGACATCCTCATACAATACCACAGCTCCTCTCCAGGCACCCTGTCATATCCTTTCTCCAGGTCCACAAAGACACAATGCAACTCCTTCTGGCCTTCTCTAAACTTCTCCATCAACATCCTCAGAGCAAAAATTTAATCTGTGGTGCTCTTTCTAGGCATGAAACCATACTGCTGCTCACTAATCATCACCTCACTTCTTAACCTAGCTTCCACTACTCTTTCCCATAACTTCATGCTGTGGCTCATCAATTTTATCCCCCTGTAGTTACTACAGTCCTGCACATCCCCCTAATTCTTAAATATCAGCACCAGCGCACTTCTTCTCCACTCCTCAGGTATCCTCTCACTTTCCAAGATTTCATTAAACAATCTCGTTAAAAACTCCACTGCCATTTCTCCTAAACACCTCCATGATTCCATAGGTATGTCATCTGGACCAGTGGCCTTTCCATTTTTCATCCTCTTCATAGCTGTCCTTACTTTCTCCTTGCTAATCCATTGCACTTCTTGATTCACTAGCTCTACATCATCCAACCTCTTCTGTCTCTCATTCTCTTCATTCATCAGCCTCTCAAAGTACTCTTTCCATCTGATCAACACACTCTCCTCGCTTGTGAGTACGTTTCCATCTTTATCCTTTATTACCCTAACCTGCTGCACATCTTTCCCAGCTCGGTCCCTCTGTCTAGCCAATCGGTACAGGTCCTTTTCTCCCTCCTTAGTGTCCAACCTCTCATATAACTCATCATACGCCTTTTCTTTAGCCTTCGTCACCTCTCTCTTCACCTTGCACCTTATCTCCTTGTACTCTTGTCTACTTTCTGCATCTCTCCGACTATCCCACTTCTTCTTTGCCATCCTCAAATAAGTTATGAGAATAAACGTTAGAAAACATGAGTAGCTCTCTGCCATTTTCATTTTGTAAAAGTAGCTCTCTCTTGGGAAGGTTGGAGACCCCTGTACTAGAGACACAGCTATTGTACATGACAAGTCTGGTAAGGTGTGCTGAATGAAATCGCTAGCATTACAAGAACCAAAATGAGACAACCTGAAGTAAGACTACAAGACAATGGTTCCTGAAAGTGCTCATTTGGGTTTTTTTTTTTGTTTTGTTTTGTTTGTTTGTTTGTTTTCCTAGTACAAAGTCAAGCTGGAGCAAGGCAGGTACAAAGCTTGACTGACACAATTCCAGTGACTCATCTATAGATACCCTCACTTTGAATTGAGAAAATAATTTACCATTAGAGTGCCACATTCACCTGATATCCATAGTGGTCTGTTGCTGTAATAAAGTTTGTCTTTCACTTCTGTTATTCCCTAATATTTGCAACAACTAAATAGCTTTGTGTCCCATTTTATGAAAATTACAACAAAAAAGGAATTTGTTACTTTTTATTTTATTATTTACAGTGCATTATGTTAATTGAAAACAGTCGCTGTGTGAATACAGCGTGTGTGTCTGTTTTTTTTTCGAGAGAGAGTGGTCCCTCTGGTGGACTAGAGTCCCATCCCTGCTTTTTCTGCCTTTTGCTCAGTCCTGGTCAGTTTTTGGCCCTCACAACCCTGAATTGGATCGAGGCCGTTCCAGAACCATCCTACGGAACTCAGTCCACTGAGGGCCACGGTGCCTGCACGGTTCTCAAGTGCACCTAAATGTTTTATCGTGTACATTTTCTATCTTGTTTGTTTTATATGTGCAGCACTTTCAAAGCTGAGCTGATGATAACTTTGCGGCCAGCATTTAATCAACACACAAAAGAGAAAGGAGTGTGGAGAGGCTGAGCATGTTTGGCCAAAGTACTCGTTTGCACTGCCACTTTAACTCTACTGACCAGTGTCTCTCCCAAATTTTAAAGCTATGGCTCATTTTGAATTGGGAAAATAAAAATAATAATTGTAATAATAAATAAAAAGACAAAAATAAAAGTATAAAAAAGCTTTCCGTTTCAAACAGTAACATTGACAAGCCGAGTTCGTGGCTGAGACACACACATGAGGCAGCTGAACAGTTACTGTATATACAGTTATATACTGTGTTCAATGAAGTTCTGTTTATTTTTTGTGTCAAATTTAGACCTCAGAATGCTGCACATATTTGCAAATGAAACAAAGTAACGTGATTTAAAAAAAACAAACAAACACAAAATGTTCATCTGCTTTCATGCTGATGTTTTGCCCTGAACTCAACAAGGTGGATTTAACGCCATTCCTCCATCACTACTTGGGCCCATTGGACAGCAACCTTAGATACCTTGGACAATGGTGGACATGGTGCCAGTCTAATGCACACCCATCGTCGCTCATAGAGAGGCTGCGACTAACCTGACATACACACCCTCTAGGAGCACAACAACGCACTGACAAGAAAGACGCCATGCAAACTCCAGATGTACCGGCATTTAAGCCCAGTCTCCTTTGTGTGCGAGACAGAAGTTCTAACCTTTGAGCTACCATGCTGTCTTAAACTGATTTAGCCCTAAGAGTAACAGTTATCACTCTAATGACATCTAATATACTCAAATGCTAAAAAAATTATTTAAATAAAAATGTACATAAAAATATGCCAAACATTTTTGTGTGACATTTCCAGGTTATGCAAGTAATCAATACATAGTCCATTTTCCTATACTAGCCATGGGTCTCTTTTATAAAACTTAGTGTGGAATTAAGTGTGAAAATATGGATATGCCAAGAAATAGGAAAATGTATCATAAAAAAAAATAGATTTATAGAAGCCAGTGTCTGCATATTTCTACACAATTTACCTTTTTATAAATCACAATCATCTTGTAAATGTGCATACATGAACACATCTGAAACCCCACCCATTTGCCATACTCAAACAGTCATATATGGACTATGCTAATGAACCTCATACATATGTAGTCACAATTCTGCATATCTTCATTGGCTGGTAGAGCAGCCTCCCACATGACACATCCAGCCAGTGCTGTGCAGTTCTTGCACTGTAGACAACTGAAGGAACAAGAGCTGGCCCCTCAAAGATCAGCCCCTCCAACAACCCTGCCGTTTAAAACCTGGATTTAAAAATGAAGAGCCCAATTTCAAGCAGTCTGTCTGTCTGTCTTTCTAATGACAGGGCCAATGCAGCACATAATCACAAAAGGATTGCTCTCAAAAGTAACCGAGCAGTCCCTAAAAGCTCATTTCTTTCACACGGCCGTCTGCATACTCTTCAAGCAGTGAGAAACAAACCGTGATGTGTTCAACCATTAGGCTAACAAATAGGTAATGGCGCAATAGAGTTAGAGGTGTGCAGTGTGCGACTCACGTCTGTGTTTTACTGCGCTTTGGTTTCTAATCATTAGGTGTGACAACAGATAGCTGATATACACTAATGAAAAACAGAAAAGTTCTTCAGTGTAAATGCAGTATGGACTCTCTTAAAAAGGAACTTAAATATAATCTACACATCATATTAATCACTTTTAAATTTAGGTTTGTCACGTAAACACACATTGTAATAACAGTTTGGTGATATGAATTATTATATGTGTGAGCAACAGAATGGCACCTTATTAAAAAAAAACGGACTCCATTCGTGTGGATTTCGTGAGAGATGCTGGCCAGAATAAAACAAGTTTGGAAATAGGAAGGATTGCTTCACAGGGAAAATAACTAAGGGTATATCATTTTAAACAGAACTGAATATTTCTGTCGAGTATACTATAAATCCCAAAAAGTTCATATTCTCTTTGTAAACCGGAACCGAATGCTTCTTGTAAAGTCTAATGTGAATTTGCAAATCACAATTTGCCCCAAATGAGTAAAACTGGCCTTTACTGTCCCCTGCAGTGTTGTGTCATATCCCTGGTGACACTTTGTCCAAAATTCAGCGGCCAGGGTTGTTACACATCTAAACCCTTGAGAGCATATCACTCTTCTACTTCAAAACTTACTTGGGTTACCTGTCCTTTCTCACAGCCAATAGAAAGTTCTCCTCCTAGTTTTTAAGGCCCTTCATGGTTGGGCCCCACCTTAGCTGGTCTCCTTATTAAATCCATGTGACCCATCCCACTGTTCATTCTGCGTACGAAGGGTGACTGAGCTTTATTGGGCCCCTGCCACTTCAGCTTTGTATTTGTACCTCACTTTCTCTTTTTAAATCTAAGCTTAAAACTTACCTTTTCAATATTGCTTTTTGTTGATTTTGTGAATTATGCATACATTTTGGACTGTTTAATGATATGCTTTAAACTATATATCATTATACATTGCCCTTGGGTATTTTGAAATACAGTGGAACCTTGGTTTGCAAGCAGAATTCAGTCCAGAAACGTGCTTGTAATCCAAAGCACTCGTATATCAAAGCGAATTTCCCCATAAGATAATTCGTTTCACAACCCACAAATATTTATAGGGTGGTCCAGATCTAATTATGCAATTTTCTTTAGTTTATTACATAGAAAATCACTCGAAAAATCCTGGACCATCGAGAAGTGTGCGAACTGATGACATGAAGAATCGTCTTCATGCCAATCTGGAATCGTCCCCGCATAAAACAAAGTCATCCAGTCGCTCTGGATCTGCATAGCTAGATCTGGACCACCTTGTATATAAAAATGATTAATACAAAATCGTCACTGTAACTAATGGAATCACTGCTATCTGTTGGCTCACTGGAATCTGTTTCTTTTTTTGCAACTTTAACAAGGTAACCTATCCAATGACAGTTGTTTTTGCCTGAAGAGTCACTACACTAGGACACAAAATAAAAAAAATGCTTTACACACTGTAAGGTTTCTAAACTCTTTTGGGATTCACTCCCAACGGGACGACACATGAGCATCCCGAAGCAAGCAACCACAGGCTCCCGGCGCTGTAGCAGTTCGCCGTAAAAGAGAATCAGAAAAGATCACGGGCAAGCTATAAGCGCCTGCCGTCGATGGGTGATGCAAGGAACATTATAAATGCAGGGAACGGTATTACTTGGCCATTAACCTGATCACGACCCTGCCTGATTGCTGTGTCTATGTATAGGAGAGTGGTAGAGCCCGCTACAATAAATAACCGTGCTGTTCCTGTTTCACGCTGAATAAAGCTAGTTTTGCTAAAGTACTGAGACTCAGCCTCGTGTTTTGGGGTAACAAAGTCAGCTGCTGCAACTAGACTACAACTGCGAAACAGTTACGGACTGGGCCAACACCAGCCCAATCTGTAATGTCAGGATCAATGATGCCCCTCTCACCACTGGACACAGCAAACAAAACAAAGAAAAATTGAATTAATAGATCTAATGAAAGGCTGGAATTAAAAGTTAAGGCGATAGCTCTTACAAAACTACACTTTTGTAAATGACACAATGCAAACTACAGAATCGTAGTGCACTTCATTTGCTGGCTCCACTCACTCTCCACTTTCTACATATCCCCTTGTCCAGCACACACACAGTACAGACTGGGCTATGAACAAGTATTTGCCCCTTCCTTGTTTTCTTTATTATTGCACTCTTTTGACCCATAATGTGAGTAAATACTACAGAAACAGCACCCAAGGGAACAAATAACACATCTACATAAAGAACTAAGCTACTGAACACCAGCTAGCATTGTGTGAAAAAGTAATTGCCCCCTTACACATAGTAAAGAGCTGCAATCTCTTCAACCAAACCAGGTCCTTTTCTGATTATTAACTTGTTTCAGGGAGATCCACAACATCTTTATTTGGTTGATAGTCCATTCACAGAACATACCTCATGTCCCAAGCATGAATACCTTTCAAAATAAACAATTAAAAGTTACATACAGATCAATTGCCTGAGAAGACTCTATGGTAGAATCATGATGAATACAGTTGTTACAGGAGAATGGAATAAGAGTATAGTTATAAGGGTAAATCAAAAGGGAAAAGCAATTTGAAAATGACACTGCAATAGATAGAAGCTGATGCAAAGCAACACGTTTGTGATGGCTTATGGGTAGTTCAAGCACAGACAGCACAGTGCTCTGCCGTTAGGCTAATTGAACGTAAGGTCAATTGAACATGGACGCTGCACTGCAGGATCATACCCTTGTTGAACAACACTCTGTTTTGAGATTTCTTTGGATGGAGGGAGTGAAACCTGCTGAAATTCCCCAAAGGATGTTGGCTTGTTTATCTCTCTATTGTGTAGAACAGTAAGCTGTTTGGGGACCCATCTTGTGCCAACTTTACGGTACCCCATCATTCACTATGGTACATGCAGATCCATAGCTGATATCTACATGTATGGCAAAAGCAGACAATGTAATCCATCATTCTTCTCTGATGAAGATATTCACCATGTCGATGTGGGCTTGGGTGCGAGATGTTCATGGTCAGCCAGATCAAGCTTCATCAGTTACACTTGTTTTTTCCCACATTAAACCTTTCTACCCATTCAAAAACATTTCAAAGAGTCATGCTGTTTTCACTTCCGCACTTAGCTAACATCCTACTGCGTCATTTTCAAACTGCCTTAACTTTTTCATTTATCCTCAATTGAGATGTGAGGCAGAAAAGGTGAAACCTGAAGCAAAATTTGAATGAATCCACTGCTGGGCCTTCATAAAGAAATGTACAGTATCCATCTTAAATAAATCAATCACCATATCATTTGGGAGACTTATTCACTCTATTAAAAGGGGTTTCCATATAACGCAAAATATCAGAACCAAGCAAACCGTTATTGATATGAAGGACAAAGAAGCTCAGAGTTAATAAAACAAAGAGTACATGAAGATCATTGTGTCTCTGTGGTCTCCATATATAACCTGCTTTTAATTCATATAAATAGCCAGCTTACAAAATATTATTATCTCCAGGGATATTTTCATAACGAAAGTGAGAACTATAACTAAAAATATTGTTTTTTGTTTTCCAAGAACGAGAACTGAAATTAAGGCAAACAGAGAAACTAAAACTAAATACAGTGGAACCTTGGATTGGTTTGCGAGTGTTTTGCAAGACGAGCTAAACTTTTTAATCCATTTTTACTTGATAAACGAATGAGGTCTTGCAATATGAGTAGTACGTATACGCTTTGTTGGCCGAGCGTCACGTGATCACAACTGAGCTGATGGTTCTCTCTCTCTCACTGCGGGATTGTGGGTAATCTTCAGTCTGTATGCCTCACTCATATAATCAACATCCGTACAAGTGTATACTGTTTACTACAGCGAGAAATCCACTTTGATATACGAGTGCCTTGGATTGTGAGCACGTTTCCGGAACGAATTATGCTCGCAAACCGAGGTTCCACTGTAAAAATAAAAATTAGTGATATGTGAACAAACTAAAACGAGAACGAAAATTGAGTAAAAACGAAAAAAAACAGCAATAGCATTTTCGTTCAGTCTGGTTCAGTCGTGTAGAGGGGTTGTTTGTAGGTCTCCCTGAGCATTCAGTTACGTTGCGCTGTTCATTGTGCGGTGATCTTGTACCTTAGGCTTACTATAGTAATGTGGCGCAACTTCCGTAAAGGACCGTTGTTGTTTGTTGAGCACATATGGCTCGTTGGGTTCAAGCAGTAAGCAAGTGTGGTTGACAATGGCGAGTTTTATACGGATGTTTGCGGGTAGAAAGCGAGAAAGTGAAGTTGGTCTCGTCCATTACAGGAGATGGACATCTGAAGGAGCTCCGTTAGCAGCGTTTTTGTTTTTTCTCTTATTTCTTATTATCCCAAGGTATCCTGTATTTACCCAACCCAAGGAGTTTCTATTACAAGTGCAAGGTACGGCCTTTCAGAAACTGTCCTGGAACAGACAGGCGAAAGCACAGACTCCCCGGGACTCCGCTCCGCTGCATCGTCTCCTGTCAAGTGGGAAAATGGGAGCAAATGTGCAAGTGATGCAGGTCACGATAGCTCGCCGATTCCAGAAGATCACTTGAAACTGGAAATGGCCTTGCAGGTCTGCGCTTTCATCTACTCCTCGTGAGCCGGAAGCATCGGCTGCAATAGGGATTGCCACTTCACCTACGGAGCACAAAAGCCGAAACGATCTGTCCAAACTGAAGGTAATGATCGCAGCAATGGCCACGGCCATAAGTGAGCTCAAGAAAGACATTCAGAAAGACATCAAGAAAGAAAAAAATAGTTTGCTCAAGAGAAGCGAGAAGACAAATGAAAAGCTGCGGCTGGAGCTGCAGAAGTTGCGGCAGGATAATAAAGACTTGGAAAAACGTGTATATAATCGCTTTGATGCAGCCTTTAAAGGTATGCTGGGCAAAACTGAGGAACACAGTCAGGAAAATGAGTCTAAACTGAGAGTACTTGCTGATCAGCTGGAAGATGTTAAGCAGACATTCGCGACCCAAATTGAAATAGCTGAACATTTGGCATCCACCGCTGATGGAAAAGCAACAGCTGCGAATTCCAAATGCAAAAAACTCAGAGACAGACTTGCTGCTATGGAAGATGGATGCAGAAGGAATAATATTAGAATTGAAGGTCTACCTAAGAATCGTGAAAATCCAAACCCAGTGAAATTCATAGCTGAACGATTCTCTAAAATAATTGGAGAGGACTTTAAATCAGATACCGAGATAGCAGCAGCTTATCGCATACACAGATCAAATACCTTTAAATGTAGGACTCTTGTTGTGAGCTTGGAGAGATTACAATCTAAGTTTAATGTAATGCCACAGACAGAAACAAGAGATTATATCTTTGATTCTAGCATGTCATTTAAAGCACATATTACGAAGTTGTCCAAAACATGTTTCTTCCATCTTAAAAATGTTTCTTCTATAAGAGATGCCCCCTCGGTCTCAGCCTTTAAATCTCGGCTGAAGACTCACTACTTCAGTTTAGCATATCCTGACTAGAGCTGCTGATTAACTGTACATACTGTATCTCTGTTTTTAGTCATTAGCACTAAAACATAAGTAACATGATAGTTATAATTGAATACTAACCCATACCTATTCTGTTTCTGTTCTCGGTACTCAAATGTGGCACTTGGTGCCACGGCCCACCTGCCAAGTTGTTTGCCTGGTTATGGTAAAGTCATCCCTGATGGAGGATCACAGGAATCATGGGAAAGAGGGGTCCTTTCATTGGATTGGCTGGCCGAGCAACGTTTCAGCCGTGGAATGGCCAAATGGGGAGGCAGCTTGATGGATGAGGTCTCCAGGACTCTAAAAATATCCAAATCTTATTATGTGATATCATCTACTGTTAAATTCTGCTCCGCACTTCTAAAATTTTTATTATTATGCTGTATTAAGGATTTGTTTTGTTCTGTGTATTGTATTGTATTGACCCCCTTCTTTTGACACCCACTACACGCCCAACCTACCTGGAAAGGGGTCTCTCTTTGAACTGCCTTTCCCGAGGTTTCTTCCATTTTTCCCTACAAGGTTTTTATTGGGAGTTTTTCCTTGTCTTCTCAGAGTCAAGGCTGGGGTGCTGTCAAAAGGCAGGGCCTGTTAAAGCCCATTGCGGCACTTCCTGTGTGATTTTGGGCTATACAAAAATAAACTGTATTGTATTGTATTGTATATTTGAAAATAACCACATTCGTATTTTCCCCGATTTCTCACCCTCAACAGCTGCTAAACGTGCCACTTTTTACAACATTAAACAGCGGTTACAGAAAGCCGATATCAGATACAGCCAAACTGAAACTCCTGCCAAACTGAAAGTGGATATTCAAGAGAAACATTAAATTTTCACCACTATGGAGGAAGCAGAAAAAGAGTTTAAAAAGCTGATCCAGACTATTTTTTGAAATACAATTGTGAGTCGCATCCTGTCATGGCATGGCAAGAAGATATTACCTGCTGTCTGATCCGCTTGCAATGATACTGGTACCATAATCATACATATTTTTTGCTTCTTGGCCACTTTCTGTTAATGTTTTAATTACAATTATACGCGTATATGTGTATGTGTGGAAGAAATTAAATTAGTAACTATTCTAAAGGAGACTGTTTAACATCATACCCTTGGTTTATTGTTATTGTTATTATTGCATTAGGATTTACTATGCTTATTCAGGGACACTTTTTAACACAATTCCCTGGGTTTACTATCATAATATTTCAAGACTGTTGAAGATTACACTTCATGCTTATAGTATTTAGACTTTATCGGTAATAGATGTCTCAATTTTTAATCCTCAAATGCCGCTGCTGGGGGGCTTGTTTTGTTTTTGGACATGCTCTGTCTATAGGTATGTCAGAGGACCGGGACTTTGTGAAGTGGGGTCCAGCCTCACGTAGGGAGGCAAAAGGGGGGGGTATAAGGGGGTGAAGAGAAAGAGAGCAGGCTATATCTAACCAATCCTTTTAAATCTTATAATTACCAATGTAACAATAGGCTGCATGGCAATAACTCCTAGGAAAATTGGAAATTAAGGTCAAAGCTGTCTCACTTCCAGTTAAGACTACAACAACAACAACATTAATTAACACAGAATAAGAGTAAGGTCCAATGGCCAAGGGGGACAGAAAAACAAAAAAAAAAAAACTCCAGACGGCTGGAGAAAAAATAAAATCTGTAGGGATTCCAGACCATGAGACTGCCCAGTCCCCTCTGGGCATTCTACCTAACATAAATGAAACAGTCCTCTTTGGATTTAGGGTTCTCACGGAAGGGCTTGATGATGATGGTCACGTAGACTTCTGCCTTTTAATCCATCCATCATTGTTGGAGCATCATGAAGCTTTGAGTAGGTGGTGGTGGCCACCACCAAAAGAAACAGAAAAGAGAGTAGGGGTCAGTACGATTTTAGAGCCACCATGAATAGTTATTATGATGAATTGAACATACAGAGTATCAGGATTAAGTTAAATTAAGTTAAAGTGAAGTTATAAAAAGGCCATGTTAAAGTAATGTGTTTTCAGCAGTGTTTTAAAGTGCTCTACTGTATCAGCCTGGCGAATTCCTATTGGCAGGCTATTCCAGATTTTAGGTGCATAGCAGCAGAAGGCCGCCTCACCACTTCTTTTAAGTTTTGTTCTTGGAATTCTAAGGAGACACTCATTTGAGGATCTGAGGTTACGATTTGGAATATAAGGTGTCAGACATTCCGATATATAAGATGGGGCGAGATTATTTAAGGCTTTATAAACCATAAGCAGAATTTTAAAGTCAATCCTGAATGACACAGGTAACCAGTGTAGTGACATTAAAACTGGAGAAATGTGTTGATTTTCTTTTCCTAGTTAGGATTCTAGCAGCTGCATTCTGCACTAGTTGCAAACGATTTATATCTTTTTTGGGTAGTCCTGAGAGGAGTGCGTTACAGTAATCTAGTCGACTGAAAACAAAGCGTGAACTAATTTCTCAGCATCTTTCAGTGATATAAGAGGTCTAACTTTACTTATGTTTCTTAAGTGAAAAAATGCTGTCCTAGTGATCTGATTAATATGTGATTTAAAATTCAGATTACAGTCAACAATCACCCTAAGCTTTTTACCTCCGTCTTGACTTTTAATCCTAATGTATCCAGTTTATTTCTAATAGCCTCATTGTATCCATTATTGCAATCACTAAGATTTCAGTTTTCTCTTTATTTAACTTGAGAAAGTTACTATTCATCCATTCTGAGATACTAGTCAGACATTGTGTTAGTGAATCAATAGAATCGGGGCATCAGGTGCTATTGATAAGTACAGCTGTGTGTCATCAGCATAGCTGTGGTAGCTCACGTTGTGCCCTGAGATAATCTGACCTAACGGAAGCATGTAGATTGAGAATAACAGCGGACCCAGGATAGAGCCTTGTGGAACACCATATGGATATCATGTGTCTTGAGTTGTAATTACCACAACTAACAAAAATTTTCTCCCTGTCAGGTAGGATTCAAACCAATTTAAGACACTGCCAGAGAGGCCCACCCATTGACTAAGGCGATTTCTAAGAATATTGTGATCAATGGTGTCAAATGCAGCACTCAGATCTAAGAGGATGAGAACAGATAAATGGCCTCTGTCTGCATTCACCGCAAATCATTTACTACTTTAACGAGTGCAGTTTCTGTGCTGTGATTTGTTCTAAAACCGACTGAAATTTATCAAGAATAGCATGTTTATTGAGGTGGTCATTTAACTGCATAATGACTGCCTTCTCCAGAACTTTACTTAAGAAAGGCAGGTTAGAGATGGGTCTAAAATTTTCAAGAGCGAGGGTCAAGATTATGTTTCTTAAGTAGGGGTTTAACTACAGCAGTCTTAAGACAGTCTGGGAAGACCCCGTATCTAATGACAATTTACTATGTCAAGAACATTATCAATTAGCACGCCTGATACTTCTTTGAAAAACCTTGTTGGTATTGGGTCAAGGACACAGGTGGAGGTTTTAATTGAGATATTATTTTTGTAAATCAGGTAAATCTATCCTAGTGAAAGAGTTTAATTTGTTTATAACAGGATGCTGGGGTTTAGGAGGATCCTTAGTGTTGGAGAGATATACTATGTTATTTCTAATATCATTAATTTTTTGATTGAAAAATACAGCGATAGCCTCACAGGTTTTACTGGAAGTACTTAGGAGGCATTCCTTTGAGTTACCTGGGTTTAGTAGGCGATCAATTGTAGAAAATAAGACTCTGGGATTACTAGCATTGTTATTTATAATCTTAGAGAAATAGCAGCGTCTCTCAAGACGGACAGTGTTATTGTATTCTGTTATTTTGACTTTTAATATTTCATAGTGGATAGTAAGTTTAGTCTTCCTCCATTGACGCTCAGCTCTACGGCATGTTCTCTTTAAATCAGACACTCTTTGGGTCTTCCATGGTATAACACTGCTAGAAGATTTTTTCACTGTAAAATGACACCAAAAATTCAGAATCAATGTCTCCATGATTGGACAGTTAACTTTGTGAGCTGGAATGTTTAAGGCCTGAATCATGAATTAAAGAGAAAGGAAATATTCTCCCACCTAACAGATTTAAATGTTAAAATAGTATTTTTACAGGAGACCCACTTACTAAGCAAGGATCAGTTCTGGCTGCAAAAGGACTGGACTGGCCCAATGCTCTATTCTAGCTTTACAAAGAAAACTAGAAGTGTGGGAATTCTTATACATAGAACAGTCTCATTTGTGGTATCAGATGTAGTATCTTATCCTGAAGGGAGATACTGTATGTGATAGTCATGGGCAATTTATTTAACTGTAAAGTGATTTTGATATATGTTTATGCACCAAATGTGGACGATAGGGAATTCATGCAAAATGTATTTACATCCATTCCTAATGTGAACACTCATAAAATTATAATGGCTGGGGACTTGCAACTTGCAGGGAAATCATGGGGGTTGGTGGCAGGACTAGCACTCCAGCTACTGTAAAAAAACTTCACAAAGCTCCGAGACTACAGAAAGGACTCCTTTTTGCTCTCCGTGGGAGTAGCTCTGCTGCAGCTGCCCATAGGAAGGCTGTTCACATCATGAAGGGGATGGGGGAAAGCCCTCAGGAGCCACATCCCCGGAAGAGTCGAAACTTTTGGAGAGCCAATAGGTTCAGTTCTGTTGGGGATCGGAACTGGTGTGGTGCTGAGGCGTCACCTGCTGCATGGCAGCACTCGGGTCCCAATTTGAGGTGGCCGATACAAGTGGGCGTATGGAACGTCTTGTCTCTCCGGCAAGATGGTCATCTTCCTTTGCTGTCGGAGGAGCTGCGTAAACTCCGCATTTCAGAGGCAGCACTCTCTGAGGTGCGCAGACTGGGGACTGGCCAAATCTCTGTAGGTGTACATCTTTTATTGGTCTGGTCGGTCCGATGGTGTCTGACGTCACTCATTTTAACGAGTTTATTATGAGACTCAGATTACAGCGCTCTCTGGGTGCCTTGTCTGTTGTCTCAGTGTATGCTCCGACCATGGTGAGTGATGTCTCAGCGAGGGAGACATTTTATTTGCAGCTTCGTTCTGTGGTTGATGGGTGCCCACGGGAAGACACTTCTCTGGTCATGGGTGACTTCAATGCAGCCACTGGAACTGACAGGGCTGGCTATGAGGATTGTTTCGGTCCCCATTGGTCTGGTGACTGTGGTGAAAGTGGCTCCATGTTCCTTGACTTTGCAAAAGGTCAGGAGCTGCAAATCACTGGATCCTGGTTCCAGCGCCTTGAACCGCATCATTGGACTTGGCAATACTGGTGGTGTGTTGAAGGAGATCGATCACATCCTCATGGGCAGACACTGGAGGCTCTTGCAAAACTGCAGGGTCTAGAGAAGTGCCCAGTTTGTGAATTCTGACCACAGACTTGTTGTTGCTACTCTTAGGATCCAGCTTAGGTCCAGTAGGTTATCACCTACTAGGAAAATGAGCCTGGACTTGGCCAGAATCCAAGACCAGGCTGTTTCTAATGAGTTTACACGCAGTTTGTGTGAGGAACTTTCAGATTTGGGTACGACTGCCAATCCTAATGTGATGTGGGAGACCTTCTGTGACAAGACCCTAAAGGTTTCTGAGAGTTGCATTGGTGTTACTGGTGTTCCCAGAAGGAGGTTTCTCATCCTGCTGGGCATCCTGGATATCACTTAGAGGAGTTGCAGCGCACGGCTCAATGGCAACTCTGATCTGTACCGGGAACCGAGAAGGATGGCTGCGAGGGTTCTGAGGGCAGATAAAGAGGCGTTTGTTAGAGGAATCTGTGAGCAAGTGACACACCATCTGTGGTCTAGTGACCCACATCCTGCTTACAGAGGAATCAAAGCATTACGCACATCTGAATCTGTTTCTCAGAGAGTCGCAGTCAGGGCAGCTGATGGAACGGTCCTTACGGATGACACTGCAGTTGTGACCCACTGGGCTGGCTACTTTGAGCAGTTGTTCAAAGCTGATCCTCCGGCTAGGCCACTGGATAACTCTGGGTCCACGGCTCTTGAGGCTGATCCTCCAATTAGCTGTGAACCACCCAGTCTCACTGAGATTGAACAGGAGATGAACCAGCGGAGAGGGGAAAGGCTGCAGGGATCTGTGGTATACGGGGTGAACAAAATTGAAATTTTTTTTTGTACACCACTCTATACTTTCATCTGTATTGAAT